>NC_133382.1:1285485-1343371 GCF_049309525.1 Garra rufa
TTCCGGAAGCATATTTGTTACTTACTACAAAATAGTCAGAAGAACACGGACTGCAGGAAAGCAGGTTTGATGAATCAGTGTCTGGTGTTTGCAAGTCAGAGCTCCTAAAACAGCTTTGCTCATGTAATAAGTGACTTACATTTTAGACATAATATTGTTTGTTTTTGCTCAATTTTGCCAACGAAAATAGTTCCAAACAAAGATCACAGCAGTGTTTTGTGTCTTTGAGCAATGGACGGTGTTTATCTATTGAATGAATCAGCTTTTTGAACGAATCGGTTAATAAAAATGATTCAGTGATTCACTCATTAACAGTCAAATGCTTTGTTCCTGAATGAATCAGCTGTTTGAATGAATCGGTTAATAAAAATGATTCAGTGATTCATTAACAGTCAAATGCTTTGTTCCTGCACTGTTTGTTGAATCAACTTAAAATATTTTGTTACCTCGCTGCCTTATAATTTTAAGTTCAGTCAACTCAAAAAAGTTTAGTCAACTTAAAATGTGACAACCTAGATATTTGAGTTGATTCAACTTAAAATTTTAAGGCCGCAGAGTAACACATTATTTTAAGTTTACTCAACAAATTGTTTTATCTTTTGTTTTTTATAGTGTGAATGAATCAGCATTTTGAATGAATCGCTTGAATCTCAATGACTCACTCATTAACAGTCACTTGCTGCCACCTACTGGCGCTTTTAATTTCACATTTCGACTATTTTTCACGTCTTAAATTATTTCAAATATCAGTATTCAACGTTTTTTGTTAAAAACAAAACATTAGGCCTATGTATGCATTTGTAACTGCAGTTTAAATGCATCCATGCCCCTCTGAGATCCATTAAACTGTGTAAATACATGCAGATGCAGATTCCAGAAATGTTTTCTTATGTTGCAATGAAATTAAGTACCGAATTAAGTACTTCTTATGAATACAAAATGGAAGAAAGAGTTAAAACTGAACACAATCTTGCTACTCATGCTGTGTATGAACATTGTGTACATATTTATTTGCTTCAATACTTCAATACTTCACGTTTAAGATTTAAAAAATACTTTTGGTACTTAAGTACAATAAATATCACATACTTATGTAGTAATGTTCTAAACAGTGACTTCAACTTCTACCAAAGTCATTTTCTGGTAGGATATCTGTACTTTTACTTAAATACGGAGACACTGGTAATAAGGTGACATGATGATGAAACTGAGTGAAACGGTCTCTCGGGTCTCAGCTAGTGTTCAGGCGCACCAGCCCGAGCCGTAAATCCCCCCTGGGCTTTGTTTATGCACGGCCTGACCGCGTCCACCGACACTCAGTGATATTTTTCTGCTCGAAAACCCCGGGCCAAGGGAATGTGCTGATTGTCAGGCTTTTCGGAGCTATTCTCACATTGCAACCCCATCTGAACTTCCCTCGGCGAACACTCCTGCGCTCCTCCGTCCTGCTGTTTGGATGCCCTTGTCTCCAAGGTAACACACAAAGACACAGATGTTTCTCGGTTAGCCAAAGTAATTTGTGAGGACAGACGGAGCGCAGAAGACAAGTACAGGCCTTCGCCGTGAGTGTAGTCTGACGAGACGCTTTGGAGCGAAAGCACTGTAATCAAGACACTACATGAACCCTGCACAAAGACTTTACCAGGAATGCAAGCGCTTACATTAAGACATTTGCATAATGTCTGGCTTGTCTGGGAATCCATATCTGAAAATACTTTGATAGAAGTCACAGCCTTTTCCTGTGAATGATTACTCTCATGCTCAATAAAAGCAAGTCTGAGTGAGTTTTCTAACTTTTCTGCAATGGAAATGTCTGTGATCTTGGACCAACAGGTGTATTCTTTGATAATCCAAATTGAGAGAAAATTGAATTGAGTGTGTTATTTAATGCCATTACTAAAACCATGCAAATGATAGAGAAAGTGAACTAATCTTCTGAAAATTAATAATTCATAACATTTTACCAAGTTGCACCACATGACATTTTCTCAACATGACATTTACTTGCCTTGTTATATCATTATCTCTATTTTATTTCTGTTTTATCATTTACATTTAATGAATGTAAAAATGTCATGTGGTGTAACCATCACATATATACACAACTTAATATTTTTATAATTTCAAAAAACATTTAAATGTAATTTTTCAAACAAATATCACACTTCCTAAATTTCTAAAAATATTTAATTTTATTTTCTGCAGTCACACCACATTTCCTCAACTACTTTTGGCTTGTCATAAAAAGGTCAAATTATCTGATAAAACGTAAACAAAACAGGTCATGATGTTATTTCCTGTTTTATCATTTTGATTTAATGAATGTATAAATGTCATGTGGTGTAACCATCACATATGAACACATCTTAATATTTTCATTAAAAAAAAAAATATATATATATATTTACAAATAGCATAAAGTTTACATATATGTATAAACTATATATTTTATATATTTTCAGAAATACTATAAATGATTAATACAGAAATAAGTTTTTTTGCAAAGTCGCACCAAATGACATTTTTTTCAGCTGACCTTGCCTTGTTATTAAAAGGTCAGATTATCTAACAAAATGTTGACATCTCATGTAAAAAAAATCATATGGGGTAAAACTAAAACTCACCATGCTAAAGATGCTAAAGTGGACAAATCTTCTGAAAATCTGGTTTATTATAAAATAATCATTCATAACGTTTTTACAAACACATGACATTTTCTCAACTAACTTTGGCTTGTCATAAAAAGGCTGAATTATCTGATAAAACGTAAGCAAAACAGGTCATCTCTATGATGTTATTTCCTGTTTTGTCATTTAGATTTAATGAATGCATAAATGTCATGTGGTGTAACCATCACATATGAACACATCTTAGTATTTTCATAAAATAACATTTTTATTTATTTATTTATTTTTTACAAATATCATATACGTTTACATATATGTATAAACTATACATTTTATATAATTTTAGAAATACTATAAATTATTAATACAGAAATAAGGTTTTTACAAAGTCGCACCACATGACATTTTCTCAGCTAACTTTGGCTTGTCACAAAAAGGTCAAATTATTTGATAAAACGTAAACAAAACAGGTCATATTTATTTTGTTATTTCCTGTTTTATCATTTTGATTTAATGAATGTATAAATGTCATGTGGTGTAACCATCACATATGTACACATCTTAATATTTTCATTGAAATTGTATTTTTTTTACAAATATCATATAAGTTTACATATATGCATAAACTATATATATATATATATATATATATATATATATATATATATATATTATATTTTATATAATTTTTAAAATACTATAAATTATTAATACAGAAAAAAGGTTCTTGCTAAGTCGCACCACATGACATTTTTTCAACTAACCTTAGATATCTAATAAATAGCTAAAAATGTTTTGCTGTGTTGGTTTCATGTGTTATTGAGAGAAAAACACTTTTACATATAACTTTAAATTTAATGACTGTATAAACCATCAAATATGTACACATTGTAAAAAATATAAAAAATACTTCAATACAAAAAAAATCATATTATAGGTTATTTTAATTCAAAGTTCTTTTTTATTTTATTTCTTTTACAAATATCAATAATTTGTCATTTCATATTTCAAATTGTTTATATTTATTTTTTTATTTTTTGCAGAGTCGCACCACATGACATTTTAATTCTGATATTTTAAGAGACTTAACAAAACAGGTCATCTATATAATAATATTTTTTTCTGCACGTTTCTCCATCTTGGTTGGATCACATGACTTAAATTTTAATGACATATATAATTATTTTTTAATATTTTAAAAGTTAGATTTTTAATTTTTAAAAGTGAGAAATAATAATAATTGTCCCTTTTCTAATAAAACATTGTCACACTACTTCAATGTTTTCTTTTCGAGATTTTCATTATTTCAATGAAGCATTTATTTTTAATTATAATATCAAAATGAAATTTAATTCCGAAATTAAAAACATAATCATAGATGAAGCAAATTCAAAAGATTGAATGTTTGATCCTAACATAAACAAACTCAGTCAGATGCTTGCAAACAGAGTCTCTGGTGTTTGAGGCTCAGGGTTGTTGGTGTCTTTGTTCAGGTTTTGTGAATGCGATGATGAGTTAATGCTGAAACTGCTAAGCCATGCTGTGAAAGCACTTCAATGGGCCGCATGTGCCGAGCCGTCATGCAAACGTGGCACCCTCCTCTGCCCCCTCCTCCTCCTCCTCCTCCTCCTCCTCCTCTTTACTGGCAGCGGCAGACCACCGGGGCCCCGGGGGCGAGATCTGTGGCGGGGCCCCGCTCTCATGTCACAGGGCTCTGAGAGATTACGCTGACTCCTGCTGGTCAGAGCCCGCTCCACATCTCAACCTCAACTCCAGTCTGAGGCCGGACTCAAGGTTTTGGGGTTTGATGAGAAAGAATGCTAGAAACAGCAGAGAAACCTGATCCCAGATCTCCTGAGTGAACTGAGTGCCCTACAGAGGACAGAAAAACCAGGGGGAAACAGATGAGAGAAACAAAACAACTGGATGACTGATGAATTATGCGGTGTTTAGAGGGTTTTAATCTGGTTTTTTTTTTTTAAATAAAGATTACTTATTTAAGGCAAGACACTGCAGGTGAATAGGGTAAAAAAAATAACTTATAGTTATCACTTTACTTACCCAGTTGATTGATTACATTGATAATTGCAAACATTTTTTTTGTATTACAAGTTTTCTAAAATGCAAATGAGCCTTCATTTCTTGAGTTTCAAAATTCTTGTTTAATTTTTTTGACATATTAGAGTCAAATGTTTTTACAGAAGAGATTTTGGGAATCTCATTTTGTCACTCCATAATTCAGGAAACACTATACTTTTACCATTTTGGGGGAATAAAATGTTGTATAAAACCAAGCAAATTTATCTGAACAAATCCCTCTGTATAAACCTTCAGGATATAGACAGGAATAAAAATGTAAAGTGTGGTGTGTGTAAGTGCTGCTGTAGAGGAGATGTATGGCTCAGTGTAGAAGAAACAACTTGTTTTGAGAAAACGGACATTAAAAATCTGTATTGTAATTGAAATCTATTGACACAAATAGATAAAGTGCTATAAAAGAAACACTTAACAGTGTCATCTGAATGTTTTATTTTCACTAGTCTGAAAAAACACTTTGTGAAAAACCACAAAGCCCAAAATCTTGACAGATGCATGAAAAAAACTGTTTTTTTGTAGTTTTTTTTCTTTACTTATTACTTTTTTTGATGTTACACACAAATCATATTATTATCTCTATATATGATATTATTTCCTGTTTTATCACTTAAATTTAATGAATGTGGTGTAATCATCATTATTATTATTTTCATAACATTTTTTAAATTATTTTATTTTACAAATATCACAGACTTCATAAATTATTTTTACCTTTTATGTTTTTGTATTTAAATGTATTGTATTTAAAAGAAAATTTAAGAGATTTTTTTACTTATTACTTTTTTGTTTCAAACAAATCGTATCATTATCTGTATGATATTATTTCCTGTATTTTTTTTTTCATTTAGTTTTTTTAACAAATATCAAAAACTACATAAATTACTTTTTAGCTTTTATGTTTTTGTATTTAAATGTATTGTATTTTTATAAAAAAAAATTAAGAGATTTTTTTCTTTATTTATTACTTTTTTGGCGTTCCACACAAATCGTATCATTATCTCTATGATATTATTTCCTGTTTTATCACTTAAATTTAATGAATGTAAAAATGTCACGTGGTGTAACCATCACATATCATGTACACTACTTACATAATTTTTTTTTTAAATTTATATTTTTTAACAAATGTCACAAACTACATAAGTTACTTTTTAGCTTTTATGCTTTTGTATTTAAATATATTGTATTTAAAAGAATTTTTCTTTACCTATTACTTTTTTGTGTGTTCCACACAAATCATACAGTGGAGGATGAGTAAATTATTACAAAATATTCATTTTCCAAACAATGTTGCTAAATCATATGTTTGGAGTGAAGATATACTGCTCATGTTATGCAACCATGTGCATTTCAGTATGTCAGCAGATTTATTTGAGAGCACGAAAATAGCCCTTAATGCAGAACAGATGATGTCTCTAGTAACAAATCTATGCAGGGAGTGTCGATCACATTCAGATCAAGAGTGCCGCTGCATTTTTGGTGTAAAAATTAAAATAAATAAAAAAATAAAATGCATATGGTAACACTGGGTGGTTATGTGTTGAGAGTATATATCTGTAATCATCAGTGCAGTGTCATGTCTGCACAGACGGCACAGAGACGAGTCTAGGATTACAGTGCTTTACAACACAATTACTGCAGATCTGGCCTCTTGAAGCAGCATGAGGTGCTCACTTAAAATAATTAAAGTCAGGAAGCATTGAGGTAAACATTCATTGTCTGACACGACACTTCAGCAGCGGATTAGTTCAGAGTCTCACTTCTTTATGTTTAAACTATAATTATATATCATTATTTATGTTTTATATATACAGTATAAGGTTTTTGCAAAGTCACACCACATGACATTTTTTCATCTGACCTTGCCATGTTATGAAAAAGTCTAATTATCTGATCAAATGTTGGCTCTCTATGATGTAATTTCCTGTTTTACCATTTAAATTTAATGAATGTAAAAATGTCATGTGTTGTAACCATCACAGGTACACAACTTAATATTTGTAGAATAAAAAAAAAACACATATATCACATACTTCACAAAATACAGTGAGTCTCATTGGTCTACTTTATGCTTAAACTATAATTATTTATATATATATATATATATATATATATATATATATATATTTTTTTTTTTTTTTTTTTTTTTTTTTGTAGATTATTAATACAGAACTAAGGTTTTTGCAAAGTTGCACCGCATACTTTTATTATGGATGTATGCACTTTATTGGACTTGTTTTGACCTGTTGAAGAGAAACACCCAACCTATTGCCATAATAAAGCTTGAAAGAGCAAAGACATTATTTTATATAACTCCAATTGCATTCATCTGAAAAAAGTAAGTCATATACACCTAGGATGCCTAGAGGATGAGTAAATAATGGGCTAATTTTTATTTTTTGGGTGAACTAACCCTTTAAACATAATTTTGATTATCAAATATGAGTTTTAAAGGCATAGTTCACCCAAAAATGTAAATTACACCATGATTTACTCACCCTCAAGCCATCCTATGTGTACTATATGACTTTCTTCTTTCAGATGAATACAATTAGAGTTATATTAAAAAATGTCCTGGTTCTTCAAAGCTTTATAATGGCAGTGAATGGGTGTTGAGATTTTGAAGTCCAATGAAGTGCATCCATCCATCATAAAAAGTACTCTACATGAATCTATATGTTTGTGCAAGAAAAATATACATATTTACAGCTTTATAAACCGCAATCAATAGCTTCCACTAACTGTCATACACGTTCACGAGAGAGTGGCAGTGGATGCACTTTATTGGCCTTCAAAACAGCCATTCACTGCCATTATAAAGCTTGGAAGAGCAAGGGCATTTTTTAATATAACTCTGATTGGATTTATCTGAAATATGAAAGTCATATACACCTACGATAGCTTGAGGATGAGTAAATCATTCATTTTGGGTGAACTAACCCTTTAAATATAATTTTGATTAATAAATATGAGTTTTAAAGGCATAGTTCACCCAAAAATTAAAATTACACCATGACTTACTCACCCTCAAGCCATCCTACTGTAGGTGTACTATATGACTTTCTTCTTTCAGATGAATACAATTAGAGTTATATTAAAAAAATGTCCTGGTTCTTCAAAGCTTTATAATGGCAGTGAATGGGTGTTGAGATTTTGAAGTCCAATGAAGTGCATCCATCCATCATAAAAAGTACTCTACATGAATCTATATGTTTGTGCAAGAAAAATATACATATTTACAGCTTCATAAACCGCAATCAATAGCTTCCACTAACTGTCATACGCGATCACGAGAGAGTGGCAGTGGATGCACTTTATTGGCCTTCAAAACAGCCATTCACTGCCATTATAAAGCTTGAAAGAGCAAAGACATTATTTTATATAACTCCAATTGCATTCATCTGTAAAAAGTAAGTCATATACACCTAGGATGCATAGAGGGTGAGTAAATAATGGGCTAATTTTTATTTTTTGGGTGAACTAACCCTTTAAACATAATTTTGATTATCAAATATGAGTTTTAAAGGCATAGTTCACCCAAAAATGAAAATTACACCATGATTTACTCATCCTCAAGCCATCCTATGTGTACTATATGACTTTCTTCTTTCAGATGAATACAATTAGAGTTATATTAAAAAATGTCCTGGTTCTTCAAAGCTTTATAATGGCGGTGAATGGGTGTTGAGATTTTGAAGTCCAATGAAGTGCATCCATCCATCATAAAAAGTACTCTACATGAATCTATATGTTTGTGCAAGAAAAATATACATATTTACAGCTTTATAAACCGCAATCAATAGCTTCCACTAACTGTCATACACGTTCACGAGAGAGTGGCAATGGATGTACTTTATTGGCCTTCAAAACAGCCATTCACTGCCATTATAAAGCTTGGAAGAGCCAGGGCATTTTTTAATATAACTCTGATTGGATTTATCTGAAATATGAAAGTCATATAAACCTAAGATAGCTTGAGGATGAGTAAATCATGGGCTAATTTTCATTTTGGGGTGAACTACCTCTTTAAGAAACTTCAAAGTATTCTGATGTTTATAGTGTTTAAAGAGAGCTAGAGATCAGTGGATGGGTGTTTGATGTTTGGCTGGAAAGCTTCAGCAGTTTGCAGGGGTTCAGATGTTCTGTCTCTGTGGCCTGACTGAGATTTCTGTCTGATTTACAAGCTCCTCTAATCCAGATTAAATGCATTCAATGTACTGTAGCCCACGCGCTGGCATGCGTCCCTCCTAAGCCTGATCCAGGACAAAATGTGTCACAGTCTGTGTGCCACAGTCACACAAGCCAAATTTGTCAGCTTTTTCAAATTAACAGTTAAAATGTGTATCTTTTTGCAACCAAGAGTAAATCATTTGTTAGTTAATTTCCTCATGACAAGTTTAAACACTGTCTCTCTGTGTCAGTATAAAAACACTGCACTGTTTCTTTAAGCTGTCTCTTTTTCTGACCAATGGCTGACAGAGGCTGTGTTCAGGAAACCTGTTTGAAAGCAATCATTATTTATATTGACAGTCAAGGAAATTGTAAGCATTTTTTTAATAAATTTATAGACTCCTTTGTCATTAGCTAATGTTATATATTTTAATTTACTATCTATCTATCTATCTATCTATCTATCTATATATATATATATATATATATATATATATATATATATATATATATATAACTAATTAATTTACTTAATTACAAATTAATTAATTAATTACATTAAAATTTTAAATAATTTATATTTATTTCACTCTTTAGATTATTATTATTATTTTTTAAATATTTGTATGGATTTTTTTAAATAAAATGATTAACCTTTTAAATATATAAATTAATTTAATTACAAATTATTAGTTATAATAAAATTCTAAATAATTTATACTTATTTTACTCTTTAGATTATTATATTTGTATATATTTTTAAATGGATTTGCGTAGTTGAACATTAAACATCTGGGTCTGCAACATGGATAAATGAAAATTACGCTACCAGTCAAAAGTTTTTGGACAGTAAGATTTCTAATGCATTTATTTAAAACCTGCATTTATTTGTTCCAAAGTACAGCAAAAACAGTAAAATTTTGAAATATTTTTACTATTTAAAATAACTGTTTTCTATTTGAATATATTTTAAAATCTAATTTATTTCTGTGATCAAAGCTGAATTTTCAGCCAGTCTTTAGTGTCACATGATTCTTTAGAAATCATTCTATAAACTGATTTGCTGCTAAAAAAAAAAACATTTAATATTATTATTATGTTAACAGCTGAGTATAATTTTTTCAGGTTTCTTTGATGAATAGAAAGTTCAGAAGAACAGCATTTTTCTGAAATAGAAATACTTTGTAACAATTTAAACATTTTTATAATCACCTTTGATCAATATAAAGTATTCTTGCTAAATAAAAGTATTGATTTCTATATTTTTTCCAATATATATATATATATATATATATATATATACACACTGACTCCAAGCTTTTGAATGGTATAGTGTATAATGTTACAAAAGCTTTTTATTTCAGATAAATGCTAATCTTTGAATTTTTCTATTCATCAAAGAATCAAAAATGTACTCAACTGTTTTAAATATTGTTAATAATAATAATACATGCAATAATAAATGTTTCTTTAGCAGCAAATCAGAATATTAGAATGATTTCTGAAGGAAACGTGACACTGAAGACTGCAGTTATGATGCTGAAAATACAACTTTGTTCACAGAAATAAATTATATTTTAAATTATATTCAAATAGAAAACTATTATTTTAAATAGTAAAAATATTTCAAAACTGTTACTGTTCTTGCTGTACTTTAGATTAAATAAATGCAGCCTTGGTGAGCAGAATAAACTTCTTTCAAAAACATTAAAGTTAATTAGTTTTAACAACAACAACAAAAAATCATGTTTTCAGAGCACTAGGCTGAGTCAGGTGTGAATTTTAGGCCTTACAAGAAAACAAGAGATTATTACACTGCAAAAAATGCTTTTCTAGCTTAGATTTTTGTCTTGTTTCCAGCCAAAATATCTAAAAATTCTTAAATCAAGAAGCATTTTCTAGACGAGTAAAAATAGTCTTGTATTCAGAAAAAAAAGTCAAAATTAAGTGCATTTTTGCTTAAAACAAGCACAATAATATGCCAATGGGGTAAGCAAAATAATCTTGTTTTGTCTGTTTGAAATAAGATTTTTTTTCTTACCCCATTGGCAGATTATTTTGCTTGCTCCAAGCAAAAACTCACTTAATTTTGACCAGTTTTTTCTGAAAACAAGAAAATTATTTTTACTCGTCTAGAAAATCCTTTTTGATTTAAATTTTTGGTAACACTTTACAATAAGGTTCATTAGTTAAACATTAGTTAATGTATTAACTAACATGAACTAACCATGAGCAATACATTTGTTAATGTATTTACTAATCTTTATTAATGTTAGTTAACGGAAATACAGTTGTTTATTGTTTGTTCATGTTAGTTCACACTGCATTAACTAATGTTAACAAAATTTTAATAATGTATTAGTAAATGTTGAAATTAACATTTAACAAAGATTAATAAAGGCTGTATAAGTCCAGTTCATTATTAGTTCATGTTAACTAATGTGGTTAACTAATGTTAACTAATGAACCTTATTGTAAAGTGTTACCAAATTTTTTTTAGATATTTTGTCTGGAAACAAGACAAAAAAATAAGTTAGAAAAGCGTTTTTTCTGGTTGGATTTTTCTGCAAAAGAGTGATACGTTCACCTGTGAGACCTGCTGCTGGTTTCATCTCAATATCTCAATGCATTCTGCTCAACAGCTGTGACCTTCCAAATTATTCCTGTGCTAAATTCAGGAGGCATCTCCCCAGAAACAGAGGAGAATAACACAGATCTGCTGTGCGATGACCTCATTGCTACTCGGTCCAGCTGGGAAAACTGAAAAAGACAATCTCATACTAGAATCTAACAGAAACATGATCAATTTCAGGGTAGGAGCGTGAAAGCCCGGTGCGTTTTGATGACAGAAATCTTCTGTGCGTTTGGCGTTCTTCTAGTAGTTTGTGAAAGAAACAGTTTTTGGTAGCTGGGCATGAAAATCGACAAATCCAGGCTGCATTAGTGCAAGCTTTCGCTGCCAGCCACACAGATGTGCCCGTTCCAGCTGTAGTCGGCCCATTGGCTCGTGTTTCAGGCTCATGTAGAGCGTTTAAAGCGTGTGGGTGGGAAGACGGTCATAATTTCCAGAGAGGAAACAGAATAGCTCACTTAGAGTTTGAGTCCGGCTGTCGTTCGTTCCCGATTCGACCGAGACCCTTCACTCGCCGTACACATTTTCTACACTTGCCAAAGATGAATTCCTGTACTTACTGTATTTATTTGACGTGTGTTGAGGATGACAAAGAAGAAACATTTTTGTTTTATGGCTTTATCCCAGCTTGCTTCTGGCTGGGCGTGAACTGCTCAATGTGCTTTATGTTAGTCAATCTCAGCTTGTTTAGAGATGTTTTCAGGAGCCAGATTTTGCATTAGACATCAAGCGGTGACCAACACAGTATTATAACTGTTTACAGTACTAAAGTATGCAAAAACAAACTTTGAAATGTATATTGAGCCACATAGGGCTGAAAATATGCAATGAATTAGAACTGGAAAATGGGAGTTTTTAGTTTTACATTCCTTTTGCACTTTTAGAATGGACTGCAGAAAACACACTGTTCAGTGCTATTTTTATTTCTAGTAAAGTATTTAATGCAACCAGGTCTTGTTTTCTATCCATGTTGAAATCTAACTAATTTGGCACATAATGAGTTTGCACTAAAAAGAAACTTCAGTGTTTTGGTGATAGAAATCTTCAAAACTGTTTGTTTTTGTTTTAAGTACACTGTAAAAAAACAAAAAAAAAAACAATTTCTAAAAAAAAAAAAATGTTACCCTGCTGCCTTAAAATTTTAAGTTTAGTCAACTTGAAATGTTAAGTTGTACTGAGAGAAAACTTAGATATTTGAGTTGACTTAACAAACAATCTTATTTGGGCACATAATGAGTTTGCAGGGTAACCAATTATTTTAAGTTTACTCAACAAATTGTGTTTTTTTGTTTTTTTACAGTGTACTTAAAACAAAAACAAACTGTTTTGAAGATTTCTATCACCGAAACCACTGACGTTTCTTTTTTGTGCACTCATTATGTGCCCAAATTAGATATTTTGTTAAGTCAACTCAAATATCTACGTTGTCTTTTAGTACAACTTAACATTTCAAGTTGACTAAACTTATTTGAGCTGACTGAACTTAATATTTTAAGGCCGAAGGATAACCAGTTGTTTTTAGTTATAGTTTATAGTTGACTTAACAAAAAATTTTGTTTGTTAAACTTTAAAGCTGGGTAAGTTACCTGGCTGTCTTAATAATTTTAAGTTGAATCAACTCAAATATCTAAGTTGTCACTCAGTACAACTTATAAAGATTTATTAATCTTAATGTTCAATTTTACACACCCCTTTCAGAATCTGCAAAATGTTAATTATTTTACCAAAATAAGAGGGATCATACAAAATGCATGCTATTGTTTATTTAGTACTGACCTGAATAAGAGATTTTACATAAAAGACGTTTACATATAGTCCACAAGAAAAAATAATAGTTGAATTTATAAAAATGACCCCATTCAAAAGTTTACATCCCCTTGATTCTTAATATAGAAGGTTCAAACACTCACTGATGCTCCAGAAGGAAAAAACATGCATTAAGAGCTGGGGGTGAAAACTTTTGGAATTTGAAGATCAGGGTAAATTTAACTTATTTTGTCTTCTGGGAAACATGAAACTATCTTCTGTAGCTTCTGAAGGGCAGTACTAAATGAAAAGAAATATGAAATTTAGGCAAAAAAAGAAAAATCTACACATCTCCATTCTCTTAATGCATGTTTTTTTTCTCCTTCTGGAGCATCAGTGAGTGTTTGAACCTTCTGTAATAGTTGCATATGAGTCTCTCAGTTGTCCTCAGTGTGAAAAGATGGATCTCAAAATCATACAGTCATTGTTGGAAAGAGTTCAAATACACAAAAATGCTGGAAAACCAAAGAATTTGTGGGACCTGAAGGATTTTTCTGAAGAACAGCAGGCAGTTTAACTGTTCAGGACAAACAAGGGACTCACATTTTTATAAATTTAACTAATATTTTCTCTTGTGGACTATATGTAAACATCTTTTATGTGAAATACTGTATTCAGGTCAGTACTAAATAAACAATAGCATGCATTTTGTATTGTATGATCGCTTTTATTTTGCTAAAATAATTAACAATTTGCAGATTCTGAAAGGGGGATGTAAACTTTTGACCTCAACTGTATTTATGAAAATGCATAACACATTGCAAACCTCATTATGAGTACCTTTATAATGCATTATACACAAAGCCAATTTTATAGATATTTACATAATGCAACGCATAATTCAAAACATGGGTAAAACATATGCAGTTCTTATTACCAGACATTTTTATCTTCGTTATATTTATAGTCTGAATTCAGCATTGTTTTATTCTCTATTGTCTAGAACCAGAACAGAACAGACCACCAATTGAGAACTGATGTTTTATGCAACTTCAGCTGCTATGATTTCATCACAGATGGCGTTGAGGCAAAAAGCAAAAATCAACAATACTAAACTGGAAACTGAATTGGTTCAATTCACAGCCAAAAAGTCGGCAAAAAGCCCCTAAGAATCAAAAGGCTGAATGTCTTTTTCTTTTGTTGAATGATCTTGCCAAGTAACGCAAGTTACGTAATAATATAACTTTTTCCAAGTAACTAGTAAAGTAACGCATTACTTTTTAATTAACAAGAAAATGAGTTACCTTTTCCGCCATTTATTGATTAAAAGCTCTCCTGTCCCCATGTTGAGAGAAATTGTAAAATGTTACTTTAGTTCTAGAATAAATGTGAACATGCATTAATTCATCTCACTCACTAAAATACAGATACAGTGTTCTTCAAAATGAATAAAAACTGTCAAATTTAACGCAAACCTGCAATAATTAAATATGTTAAATAATACAAATATCCTTTATGTATTTAATCCCGTTTTATTAACCTTTGATGATCCAATTCATCCATACTAATAAGCAAAAATTACTCAAGATAATCCAACATTTGTTTTCATTTTTTTTTTTATTGCTGAAGAGTTGACATGTTTTCTTCTGCGGTCTACTGTACAGACGTCAATTTACTTTTCTTTAAACCTGAGGATTTTAGTGTGAAAAGGCTTTTACATTTGACAAAAATATAAGTTTTTATATTAAAAACAAACAAGCAAGCCCTGCCCAGATTTAAAAAGTAATGCAAAAGTAACGGAACGCATTACTTTCCATAAAAAGTAACTAAGTAACGTAATTAGTTACTTTTTAAGGGAGTAACTCAATATTGTAACGCATTACTTTTAAAAGTAACTTTTTCCAAGTAACTAGTAAAGTAACACATTACTTTTTAATTGACAAGAAAATATCTGAGTTACTTTTTCAAATGTTACTTTAGTCCTAGAATAAATGTGAACATGCATTAATTCATCTCACTCACTAAAAAACAGATACAGCATTCTTTGAAATGAACAAAAACAGTGAAATTCAACGCAAACCTGCAATAATTAAATGTTAAATAATACAAATATCCTTTATGTATTTAATCCCATTTTATTAACCGATGTCTTTGCTGCCGACCTTCGATGATCCAATTCATCCATACTAATAAGCAACAATTACTCAAGTTAATCTAACATTTGTTTTCTTTTTTTATTGCTGAAGAGTTTACTTTTTTCTTCTGCGGTCTACTGTACAGACGGAGATTTACTTTTCATTAAACCTGAGGATTTTAGTGTGAAAAGGCTTTTACATTTGCCAAAAATATAAGTTTTTATATTAAAAACAAGCAAGCCCTGCCCAGATTTAAAAAGTAACGCAAAAGTAACGTAGCACAATACTTTCCATAAAAAGTAACTAAGTAACGTAATTTGTTACTTTTTAAGGGAGTAACTCAATATTGTAACGCATTACTTTTAAAAGTAACTTTTTCCAAGTAACTAGTAAAGTAACACATTACTTTTTAATTGACAAGAAAATATCTGAGTTACTTTTTCAAATGTTACTTTAGTTCTAGAATAAATGTGAACATGCATTAATTCATCATCTCACTCACTAAAAAACAGATACAGCATTCTTTGAAATGAACAAAAACAGTGAAATTCAATGCAAACCTGCAATAATTAAATATGTTAAATAATACAAATATCCTTTATGTATTTAATCCCATTTTATTAACCTTTGATGATCCAATTCATCCATACTAATAAGCAAAAATTACTCAAGATAATCCAACATTTGTTTTCATTTTTTTTTATTGCTGAAGAGTTGACATGTTTTCTTCTGCGGTCTACTGTACAGACGTCAATTTACTTTTCTTTAAACCTGAGGATTTTAGTGTGAAAAGGCTTTTACATTTGACAAAAATATAAGTTTTTATATTAAAAACAAACAAGCAAGCCCTGCCCAGATTTAAAAAGTAATGCAAAAGTAACGGAACGCATTACTTTCCATAAAAAGTAACTAAGTAACGTAATTAGTTACTTTTTAAGGGAGTAACTCAATATTGTAACGCATTACTTTTAAAAGTAACTTTTTCCAAGTAACTAGTAAAGTAACACATTACTTTTTAATTGACAAGAAAATATCTGAGTTACTTTTTCAAATGTTACTTTAGTTCTAGAATAAATGTGAACATGCATTAATTCATCTCACTCACTAAAAAACAGATACAGCATTCTTTGAAATGAACAAAAACAGTGAAATTCAATGCAAACCTGCAATAATTAAATGTTAAATAATACAAATATCCTTTATGTATTTAATCCAATTTTATTAACCGATGTCTTTGCTGCCGACCTTCGATGATCCAATTCATCCATACTAATAAGCAACAATTACTCAAGATAATCTAACGTTTGTTTTCTTTTTTTATTGCTGAAGAGTTTACTTTTTTCTTCTGCGGTCTACTGTACAGATGTCAATTTACTTTTCTTTAAACCTGAGGATTTTAGTGTGAAAAGGCTTTTACATTTGCCAAAAATATAAGTTTTTATATTAAAAACAAACAAGCAAGCCCTGCCCAGATTTAAAAAGTAACGCAAAAGTAACGGAACACATTACTTTCCATAAAAAGTAACTAAGTAACGTAATTAGTTACTTTTAAAGGTAGTGACTCAATATTGTAATGCATTACTTTTAAAAGTAACGTTCCCCAACACTGCAAACGACAACCTCATATAAAACACAAATCTGGCGATTTAGACTTTTAGCTACAGTAGAGTTGATAGAAAGAGCTCTTCTGAGCGGGAAACACAAGAACACACGGCTCCTTGTGAGTCCACATCAATGGAGGCTTTTTCCCAGGCCTCCAGCGCCATGAATGCGTGTTTGCTCATGTGTAGGAGAGCGTGGGGAGGCCATGAATGTGTCATTGAGACGCAGCACACTTCCTCATCTCTCCTGTCTATAAGCTTTTTTGCTTCAGGCTGAGACATTTACCTCTTTAGTCATCATTCCCCACCATTTTAGGGACTTTTTTGGGCCGCAGCTGTTGTGTTTTACTGCCTAGCAAGCAGATTTTAATCCTAACCTAACCTAAACAGGGCTGGAGTTATGTAAGGAACCACACCATGGTGAACACAGTTATTTTCAGTGAACTTGAGCCAGGAAGTTTTGGAAACCCTATGTAGGGTTCATCACCTAGACTAGAGGAACACCCAAATGTGTGCATGGGTGCAGGATATGATGCTCATGTTGTGTCTAGATTTATTTATTTAGGTATTTTGGTGTAATCTGTGAAAAAAAAAAATGAAGAAAATGTGTAATTTGTCAAAAAAAAAAAATTTGTCCATCAAATTAAAGTGATGTGATGCAACCAAAATAAAGCAACAAAAACATAAAGAGGAACTCAGTTCGTAGATAATTTGAAAAGGTTAGTTTAGATTGCTAAATGCTATATGGTTGATATTTATGAATTAATAATTTGCAAAAAATAAATACATAAAATACAGTAGATTAGTTACAAATGAATGAAAAATTTACACTTTACAAAAAGATACATAAATTATATTACATTAATACATACACTACATTAGTTAAAAATACTTTTAAATTATTTATTCATCTTAATTGAAATCATAATTTTTCATAATTTAAATATTGTTTTTTTTTACTTTATTATTATTAATTGCTATATGATTGATATTTATGAATTAATAATTCATAATATTTGTAAAAAATAAATAAATTAATTAAACAGTAGATAAGTTACAAATAAATTAAAAATAAAAAGTTTCAATTTATGAACACATTATATTACATTATATTTGGAGCTTGTTTTTCTTTAGAAATCTTTATCTTATTATTACTCTCTGCTGTTTAAAGTAATTGAAACAGCTAATTGAAATCATAGTTTTAGCATTTACAGTAATTAAAATCAGAATCTAAATATGGTTAATATTTTTAGATTGCTAAATGCTATATGGTGATATTTATGAATTAATAATTTATAATATTTGTGGAAAAAAAATGAATACAAAAATTCCATCACTTATATTTGCCAAAGACACAAAACCAGAAAAATGCAGAAAAATCCCTGACCCTTTTCTGTTTATTTAATAATGAATGATATGTACATTTTAGACAAGAAAGCATCAGCATCTGTCCTAACCAGATTTCTCAAATTCAAATTTTAATTTTATTTGTCACAAGATAAAGTGAAATGCTTATATGACTGCTGATGACCTAAACATTTAAAAAGAAATGTTCCAGTATAAAATAGAGAAATAAGAGAATTTCCCTGTTGAAGAAAACAGCATATGCTAGTTAGCTATGTTTTGATGCTGGTATGCTGGTTTAAGATGGTCCTAAACTGGTTTATGCTGGATCTTTGCTGGTTTATGCTGGTTAATGCTGGTATTTATCTGGTTAAAGCTGGTCCTTTGCTGGTTTAATCTGGTCTTTAACTAGTTTATGTTGGTTCTTTGCTGGTTTATGCTGGTCTTTAGCTGGTTTATGCTGGTCCTAAACTGGTTTGTGCTGGTTAATGCTGGTCTTTAGCTAGTTTGAGCTGGTCCTTTGCTGGTTTAATCTGGTCTTTAACTGGTTTATGATGGTTCTTTGCTGGTTAATGCTGGTCTTTAGCTGGTTTATGCTGGTTCTTTGCTGGTTTAAGATAGTCTTTAGCGTGTTTATGCTGGTCCTTTGCTGGTTTATGCTGGTCTTTAGCTGGTTTATGCTGGTCCTAAACTGGTTTGTGCTGGTTAATGCTGGTCTTTAGCTAGTTTGAGCTGGTCCTTTGCTGGTTTAATCTGGTCTTTAACTGGTTTATGATGGTTCTTTGCTGGTTAATGCTGGTCTTTAGCTGGTTTATGCTGGTTCTTTGCTGGTTTAAGATAGTCTTTAGCGTGTTTATGCTGGTCCTTTGCTGGTTTATGCTGGTCTTTAGCTGGTTTATGCTGGTCCTAAACTGGTTTGTGCTGGTTAATGCTGGTCTTTAGCTAGTTTGAGCTGGTCCTTTGCTGGTTTAATCTGGTCTTTAACTAGTTTATGCTGGTTCTTTGCTGGTTTGAGCAGGTCCTTTGCTGGTTTATGCTGGTCCTAAACTGGTTTGTGCTGGTTTATGCTGGTTAATGCTGGTCCTTTGCTGGTTTAATCTGGTCTTTAACTGGTTTATGCTGGTTCTTTGCTGGTTAATGTTGGTCTTTAGCTGGTTTATGCTGGTTCTTTGCTGGTTTAAGCTAGTCTTTAGCGTGTTTATGCTGGTCCTTTGCTGGTTAAAGTTGGTCCTTTGCTGGTTTATGCTGTTCCTTAGCTGGTTTCTACTGGTCCTTAGCTGGTTTATGTTGGTCCTTAGCTGGTTTAAGATGGTGCTTTGCTGGTTTATGCTGGTCCTTAGCTTGTTTATGCTGGTCTTTGACCAGCATAAACCAGCAAAGAACCAGCATCCCAGCATCAAAACATATCTAACCAGCATATGCTATTTTTTTCAACAGGGTTTACAAATTAGAAATATAGAGAAATATGGAAAAAAACTTTATCTTAAAAATACTTTTAGATGTACATTATGTACAGATAATAACATAGAAATAATAATAAAATGGTAGAATAAAAATAGGAATTGAAATAAAATATGGAAGAATTTATGTGGAGGAGGCCTGAGATTGAAGGCCTCAAACAAGACGAACAGTCAACTAAGGTCACATTCTCAAACATCAACATCATAGAAACATCTGGAAATATCAATAACCTACCTGTACAAAAAACATTGCACAAGACTCAGGTCTGGTAAGATCAACAGGAGAGAGGAAATAGCCTACTTTCGATTGTCTATGGGAACACAAAACAGGCCACCATATTTTTTCTCAGTGTGATGCCAATACAGTAACATGTAAAATGATTTATAATCATTCTGCTTTGCTGAAGCCAGAACAAAACCGTCACAAATGTGAGGAGTATTTCTTTGCAAATACCGCCATCTTGTGGCAGTTAAAGACAGTTGTGATGTAAAGCGCGGCAGTTTTTCCCGCGTGGGCGGGAAGGTCAAACCGCGCGAAAGTCTCTCAGTCAGGCCTAGTCAGATCGTCAGCTACAGTCGGAAACAAACCCGAATCAGCAGTTTTAACTGAGTGAGACTGCTCTCTACAGGGACTCCAGCAACACCTCATTTGTTCCAGACTTCCAGCAGCCCTCAAACCACATTACTGGAGTCATTAAGGCGAGAACATTCTGTACACAACACAACTTATCGCACCTATGGCTTGTTTATTCCAATTACAGCGCGTACAGTAGACGCCATCTTGAATTTTACGCGGATGTTATGAGAGACTAACTTAGCCAGTCATTTTTTAAAAGGTTTTATGGGGTTTTTAATCGACTGAATGTCTTTTAGAAAGATGTTTCATTAACTAAACAATCTAAATGTTGTTGAACACACTGTGCTACTGTCTCTTAACAGTTTCGTTTTCATTTCTGTCAAAAAATATATATCGCGCTAGCCTGATTATAGACTATTTTAGATTTAGTCTGAAATATTGGACTTAATATGTTTTAATATTTAAAGGGAGACACTGTTAAGTCTTTCTTTTATAGCACTTTATCTATTTGTGTCAACAGATTTCAATTACAGTGCATATTTTAAAGGCCGTTTTCTCAAAATGAGTTTTTTCTTCTACACTGAGCTATAAATCTCCACTTTAGTAACATTTACATACAACAAACTTTACATTTTTATTCCTGACTATATCCTGAAGGTTTTTACAGAGGGATTTGTTCATATACAATTTGCTTGATTTTATAGTTTATTCCCTAAAAATTGTAATAATAATGTTTTCTGTCTGTTCTAAGTTTATTCTGAATTATGGCGTGACGAAGATACCCAAAATTGACTCTAATATGTCAAAAAAATTAAACAAGAATCTAGATTTTTGTACTAGAAATGTATGCAAATTTGCACTTATTTCATTAAATAATGCTCATTTGCATATTTAAACAACATTTTAGAAAACTTGTAATACAATTAATGTTTGCAATTATCAATGTAATCAATCAACTGGGTAAGTAAGGTCATAACTATTAGTTGTTGTTTTTTTACCCTATTCACCTGCAGTGTCTTGCCTTAATTTGATAAATATTTAACATTTCGCTTGTTAGTTATACTTCTTTAAAAAAAACTTAATATTTTCTGCAAAATAGTAAAACATGAAACATTACTAAGTAAATTTCCAAGAACTATATGTGACCCTGGCCCACAAAACCAGTCATAAAGGTGATTTTTTTTACATTTAGATTTATAAAGTGAATAAATAAGCTTTCCATTGATGTATGGTGTTAGGATAGGACAATATTTGGCCGAGATACAACCGTTTGAAAATCTAGAATCTGAGGGTGCAACAAAAAAAAAAAGAATAATAAAAAAAAAACTGAGACAATTTCCTTTAAAGTTGTTGAAATGATGTTCTTATCAATGCATATTACTAATCAAAAATTAAGTTTTCATATATTTGTGGTTGGAAATTAACAAAATATTGTCATGGAACATGATCTTTACTTATCTTAATTATTTTTGGCACAAAAGACAAATTGATAATTTTGACCCAAAATTATTTGTATTTTTGGACATTGCTATAAATATACCTGTGCTACCCAATACTGGTTTTGTGGTCAGGGTCACATATTCTATACAGTATTTTTACTAATAAATGATAGAAGGTCCAGAGATAACTAAAACTACAACAATACATTCTTTAATAATAATTCTAATTATATTAGAACTGTGAATGTTTGTTTTTTAGCTGATTAATGATAAAAAAAACATTCACAATTAGTCTGAATTCAGTTTTCATGAGTGAAATGTTGAAGATGTTTCAGCACATCAAGTGGTATTAAAATTAATAATCTAGACATTTTTTAAACTTAAACTGATAGGTATAAAACATGTCTGCTTTAACCACATCTACATTCCTGCCCGCAGATGGCAGTGCAGTTGGAGGTGGTTAACCCAGTCTGCTGACTTTTAAAAAAAAAATTATATAAACACTTATTTTATTAGTTAAGGTCAGACAAACTTGTCCTAGACGCAAAACCTTTTGTAGCAGAGAAAACTGTGAACACTTGGAGATCTGAGAACATGCTGAAATAATTAACAGTTTACTGACAGACATCTGTTTGCTTTCCCAGCTGCTAATTTTAATTGACAATTAAAACATCTGAATAACAAATTGCTTGTAAATGTACATAAGTTTTGTAAAATAGGCCGTAAGCACATTAAAGAGTTTCACACACTTTATTTCTTAATATACAGATATTTGTCTATGAAGAAATTCATGTGAAAGTTTATGAAAAGTTTATGTATTTTGTGGGTGGGACATTTCTGCCATGCAAGAAATAAAAAAAAATCATGCTTTGGTAAGCCATAATTATAAAGGGAAGTCATAATTATGTGATAAAACGTCAAAATGATCAAATAAAACAGTCAAACATAAGTCAATTATGAGATCAAAAAACAACTGACATTCAAAATTATGAAATAAAGCCAATTATGAGTCAAAATTGATAAAAGTCACAACGGTGACAAATAAGTCATTTACGACTGTAAAATTTTGATAAGAACAATTGATAAACACTCAAAATTGACAAAACTCAAAATAATGAAATCAAAGTCGAACACCACTTTCAAAATTGAGATCAAGTCAATGATTTCAATCAAAATTGAGTATCACGAGATTAAAAGTCAAAATTATGACAATCGAAATTGACAAAAACATTTGATAAACATTTAAAATAGACAAAATAATGAAATGTCAAATACCTGTCAACACTGAGATCAAATTGTGAAAAAGTCACAATTATAAGTCAAAATTATTGAATAAAACTACAATTATGACTGTCAAAATTATGAAATATTGTACAAAAATCATAATTACGACAGTCAATTACGATCAGTTTTGACAAAAACTATTGATATACACTAAAAAATGACAAAATAATGAAATAAGTCAAATACCAATGTCAAAATTGGGATCAGGTAAATGATTAGTCACAATGAGATTAGTCATAATTATGACGACCAAAATTGACAAAAACAATTGATAAACACTCAAAATAATGGAAAAAAAAAAATGAAATGTCAAATACCACTGTCAAAATTGAGATCAAGTCAGTGATTTCAGTCAAAATGATGAGAAAGTCACAATTAAGAGCTAAATTTCGACAAGAACAATTGATAAACACTCAAAGTTGACAAGTCAAACTAATAAGACAAATACAGGTCAAAATTGGGATTTAGTAAATTAGTCAAAATTATGTGAAAGTCAAAATTATGAGAAAGTCAAACTTGACAAAAATAATTGAAAACACAAAAAAAAAAAAATGGCGAAAGTAAAAATAATTAAGTCGGACACCACTGTCAAAATGATGAGAAAGTCACAATGAGAAGTTAAAAACTACAATTGTGACTGTCAAAATTATGAGATGAAAATCCAAATGATGAAAAGTTGAAATGATAAAATGGTTGATCATGACAATGAATTTTTTTTTTAATCTCATAGTGAATTATTTAATGTTTTTCTACTTTGCAATCACCATTTTGACTTTTCATCTCATAATGACTTGCCGTCTCAATGTTTAAACTATGTAGTGTGTCACAATTATGATTTCCTAAAGCATGATTCTTTGTCTTACGTGTCAGAAATGGGCATCCATAGACACAGGCCCACATCAGCTTGAGTAAAGTGTAATAATGGCTTCTTATAATCTGGGATCTGAAGGAAAACCGCCTGAAGTGAGTCTCCTGAACGTGTCCCAACACAGCGGGGCGAAAAAGATCCACATGTATGGCTTCCTAGCAGCTTCCTCAGTCAAATCTGGAAACTTCATGTCATGAGACAAACCTAAATCCACATCAGACATACATTCAAACAAAGATAACAAACAATACATAAAGAAAAC
This sequence comes from Garra rufa, assembly GCF_049309525.1. Classification (NCBI taxonomy): domain Eukaryota; kingdom Metazoa; phylum Chordata; class Actinopteri; order Cypriniformes; family Cyprinidae; genus Garra; species Garra rufa. The sequence continues at coordinate 1,309,728 of NC_133382.1, forward strand.
ATCTACTGAAACATTGCAGAAGAACTGTCTTATGCGGCTAGAATTATTGCAAAAATAACAGCAAGATCGCTCTTCGCGGTCTTAAATCCAAAACCAATCTAAAATACAGTCCCCATCTTCTGACCTTTATCCATTTCCACTCATTTTTTCAATGTTACTAACAGAAGTGTTTGTTTAACAAAGAGACAAAGCGGATGCCAATGAGAGAATAACTATCAAGTTGTTGTTTTTGTTTTATCATTAGCAGCAACAGCGCATCTATTCGGGCTGTTGTCACAGCATAAGGGTTTCATATTGTGCTGACTAAGGACAGGTTTTCACACAGCTCCCGCCGCTACTAAATCAGAAAAAAGGCAGCAAAAAATGCAGGATTTGAGGAGTACACAATGCTACTGTGTACTGTTTCTATTTTATCAGAGTTTGTGATTCATGATGCACATGAGCGATGAGAGGAACTGAGTGATTCTTTGTCCCAAATGATGATTGTAGTTTTTTTTTTGTTTTTTGTTTTTGCACATACTTGACGGCAGGTTAAAGGGATATTTTATCCAAAAAAGAAAATGGTCATTATTCATTTACTCGCATTGTTCCAAATTGATATAAAGTCACAATTGAGAGGAAAAAAAAAATCAAAATGATGAACAATTATTATGAGATATAGTCATAATGATGACAATTGAAATTGACAAGAACAATTGATAAACATTTAAAATGGCCAAAATAACGAAGTCAAATAACACTGTCAAAATTGAGATCAAATCCATAATTTCAGTCAAAATTATGAGAAAGTCACAATTATGAAGTCAAAATGATCATATAAAACTACAATTATGACTTAAAATTATGAAAAGCAAAATCATAATTACAACAGTCAAAATTGAGATGAAAAAATTGACAAATGTCAATTAACATTGACAAAAACAATTGATAAACATCTAAAATTGACAAAAAGTCAAAATAATGAAATAAGTTAAATACCACTGTCAAAAATGGGTCAAAAACTCAATGATTTCAGTCAAAATTATGAAAAAGTCACATTTGACGTAAAGATTTGACGAAATGAGGGAAATAAAAGCTAAAGTGAAATATAGACTACCAGTCAAACGTTTTTTTTTACAATTGTTTTGTTTTAAAAAAAGTCTCACCAAGCCTGCATTTATTTGATCCAAAGTACAGCAAATGCAGTAAGATTTTGAAATATTTTTACTATTTAAAATAACTTGTTTTCTATTTAAATATAATTTAAAAAGTAATTTATTTCCGTGATCAAAGCTGAATTTTCATTATTACTTCAGTAATAAATAAATCATGTGACGATCCTTCAGAAATCATTCTTATATACTGGTTTATTACTTTTATTATCAAAATTGGAAACAGTTGAACCTGTGATACTTTTTTTCAGAATTCTTTGATGAATAAAAAAGTTAAAGTCAATCAGTATATTTTACATGATATTTTAAAGTATATTAAAATACAAAATATGAGAAAACCACTATTTTAAATTGCATTAACATTTCACAATATTACTTAATTTTTTTTTAAATTTTAATCAAATTAAAATTGATCAGCCTTGATAAGCAGTAAAGTCTCCTTATATATATTATATAAGAATTAATACTTTTATTCAGCAAGGAGGCATTACATTGATCAAAAGTGATGAAGACATTTATAATGTAACAAAAGATTTCTGTTTCAGATAAATGCTATTCTTCTGAACTCTCTATTCGTCAAAGAAACTTGAAAAAAAATTTATACTCCGCTGTTTTCAACATAATAATAATAATAATAATAATAATAATAATAATAATAATGTTATTTGAGCAGCAAATAAGAATGTTAGAATGTTTTCTGAAGGATCATGTGACTGCTGTAATGACGCTAAAATTCATCTTGGAAATCAAAGGAATAAATTACATTTTAAAATATATTCAAATAGAAAGCAGTTATTTTAAATAGTAAAAACATTTCAAAAATTATGTTTTTTCTATATTTTAGATCAAGTAAATGCAGGGTTGGTGAGCAGAAGAGACTTTAAAAAAAATCTTATTGTTCAAAATATATTTAGAGATAGTTTCATAATCATAATAGCAGTCAATTTTAAATTACAATTTAGCTTTTAGCTAATGTCATAAATATGACCTTTTATCTCATAATCTCACCTTTTTATGTCAAACAAAAACATTTGACCACAATGACATTCATTTTATGGAGAAAAATATATATATTTTCAGATTTTGTAATCCACAAATTTGGAACGTAAGAGAGTAAATAACGAAAGAATTTTCATTTTGTGTTGAATTATGCTTTTGAACTTGCATTGCAAGTGCGTAAATGTTAAAATAAAGGCGTTAAATTATTTTCTGTGATAGCCGACCATACAATTCAAAGGAATATTCCTCAAATGCAAAACTTTTGCAATTCACAATGATAAACTAAAGTGATTTCTCTCATCCATAAAGGTCCATGCATCTTTCTATTATCAAAAAAATGCTTAAAAACAACAGAGGAAAGAAGTAACCCAGAGGAGACGGAATGGCGTGACACAAGAAGCACGTCTAACAAACACGCCAGCGCTCGAGAGACTCGGACTAATGAGGAACAGTTGCCGTTGAGGTAATGAGCTGTTTCTAACCGGTGCGCTGATAATCAAGAGCAGAAAAACTTTAGTAAAAGAAAATATTTCCATCCTCATGAAAACGAACCAATGTTGCAATGCGTTCTAAGCGTAATCAAAATATAACAGCCTTGTAATGCCACTGATAAAGGTTTAAGAATCATTAAAAAGTCTTACTCGAAGTTATTAAAAAAGCAAGGTAAAGTTTGGAATAGTACAGAATATAATCTCTCAAAATAGTAGCAATATCGACCGACTGCAGCCTGAGTGCTTACAGCATAACAGCTCTAGAAAAACAGAAAGAAACACACTTTCATCTACATGGACCAGATGTGAAGATGTATACCATCGCTCTGTTTAATGCATCTTTGTGCACTCGGTTTTACACAGTGAGCCTTTTAGTTCACCTCCAGCGAACGTGTCCGAGTTGTAGATGAGCTACGTCGGATGAATCATCAGCGTCTTTTTCCGGTCGTAAGATTGCATAGAAAGTACTGTTGTGCTCAGAGACGTCAAAGTGTGAGAAGCGAAACAAAAACAGCATTCGGGAAACATCTACTCTTCTTCCAAGGCACAACTAACTCTAAGATACTCAAGTGTGCAAAATGAAGCTCGAGTTTGATTATCGATGATCTTAAAAGGGCTTTGAGAGGACCGTTTTGCAGGATATGCATAGTCAAGTCAAGTGTGCTTCGCTACCAGATTCACGTTGGCACTTCTGTTCAAGTCAGCACAGGTCTTTATCCTCCTTGTGCAAATGGTTTTGCACTTCTGCGTTCGTCCAGCTGCTGAGGTTTTGGTCCGTCATCCCTTTGTAGTCCGTCCGCTTCGCTTCGTCCTAGTGGTTCGGTGTGGGCTGGTTCACGATCACCTGGATGACAAAGTCCTTCTGGATCTTGGTGTCTTGCAGGCGGGTCTTGTCCGTGAGCAGCTTCCCGGAGAAGAACCAGCGCTGGTGGGCCAGGTCGATGTCCTCCTGAGCTTGCAGCTGCTTTTTGAGCAGGCCGATGGTGTCGGTCATGCTGGCGTTCAGACGCAGGTCTTTGCCGGTGGAGAGACGCACTTTGAGCTGGAACTCTTTCTTTTGTGTTGTTGGGGGTTCGGGGTTGTCTGACAGGTCTTCTTCACTTCTTTCGGTGATCAGGTTGACGGGCGGAGCTAGGCAATAAACCGGTAGCTGGTAACGGTTGCCGAGTTCGTCGTAACACTCGGTTAGAGATCCTAAGGGGTTGAAAGTACAAACAATCATTAGTGATGGGGAAATAAAGTGGGAGAAACAGAGCAATAAGGGCTGTGCAGGGCTCGAAATTAACTTTTTTACTTGGTTGCACCCAATTTATTTTTTAGTAATGTGCCAATCTTGATTCTTCTTGGCCGATTCTGATTGCCAATGTTTTACAAGCAAATGGGCTGACTCTGAAAGCCTTTTTTATATATTTATTTTACGCCTTAACCCCTTAACTGTCGCCCCCCGTTTTTTAAAATAGGCATGAAAGTGCACTATCCAAACTTTAATTGTTGTAATTCATGAACACTTTGGAATACAGATCTAAGGCTGGTCTCTTTTTAAAGATGACAATCAGCAGATTATTGCAGAAGTGGAATTTCTTCAAAAAAAAAATAAAGTATCAACAAATTATATAAGTTTAAATTTACTGTAAATAAAATGCACTGTACAATTTTTATTATATTTGATATAAAATACATATTTTACATAACAGGTTTTATCCAAAATTTTATATCAAATTGAAGCCTCACATCTAAATAAGTTATGTTCCAAATTTGAAGTTGATATGAAAAAAATTAAGGTTCCTGTGAAAGTTTGTTTAGGCGTTATACCACAAACAGCCACCGGGTGCCATCCAAATGCCGTATATATCTTTTATGCATTTTTCTGACACAAAAGTCTACATTTTTCTACAAATTTTCAATCTAGCACAAAATAACCACCAAATATGCAATCCTGAGACTCAGACCTTTCCAATGATGTGCTTTTTGTCAAGATTGTTAAAAGTTGTGATTCTAAAAGGCTGTAATGCATTTTGTAATATGACACCGAACTACAGTCAGCGCTCTGTACACGCACAACTGTGTCACAGGTCACATGCACTACCCTTACAAAACGAATAAGGAATTTATTACATATTGACACATTTACATATTAAATAAATTAGCACGATAGTATCGTGTATCGGCGATCTCACAGGCTGACGATAGGACGATATGAAAATTGAGCATATCGCCCAACACTATGGAGCACAAAATCAAGTCATAAGTAGCATGCAGTTGCCAAAAATACATTGTATGGGTCAAAATTGTCGATTTTTCATTTTTCTTTTATGCCAAAAATCATTAGGATATTAAGATCATGTCCCATAAAGATATTTAGCAAATCTTCTACCATATTTATACGTAACATAATATAAATTGTGACTCTGGAGCACAAATCCAGTCTTAAGTAGCATGGGTATATTTGTAGCAATAGCCAAAAATACACTGAATGGGTCAAAATTGTCACATTTTTATTTTATGCCAAAAATCATAGGATATCACGTTAAGATCATGTCCCATGAAAACATTTTGTAAATTTTCTAGCATAAATATATCAAAACCTAATTTTTGATTAGTAATATGCATTACAAAGAACTTCATTTGGACAACTTTAAAGACGATTTTTTTTTTCAATATGTAGATTTTTTTGCACACTCAAGATTCCAGATTTCCAAACAGTTGCATCTTGACCAAATATTGTTATCCTAACAAACCATACGTCCGTGTAAAGCTTATTTATTCATTCATATGTATACATCTCAAATTGTAAAAAAATTGACCAGGGTCTAGGGCCACATACACTTATTGGAAATGTACTTATTAATGTCTCATGTTTCACTATTTTAAAGAAAATATAAAAAAAAATTACAAGTTAAATATTTTTTTAATTTAAATATTTAGTAAATAAATAGTATATTAGGTCCAATATATTAAAAAAAGTTATATTATCAACAAACAGAAACTTATGGGTCAAGCAACTGGCCAAAATAAAAGTTTGAAGAAACTGTGACAGAAATATATTACTTAATGTAATGATAGTACTAGTACTACTACTACTAATAATAAAATTTATTCCTAAAACATTATTTTTTTTAAGTAATATTTACCATAGAAATGTTGATGCTTTTGATTATTACAATATAATAAAACTATTCAAATGGAATCCAAAAATATTAATGGCAAACACAAAATTTGAGAAAAAATAAAACTGAATTTGAGAAACATAAAATGTATTTCATAGGGCTTTAAAATTTAGTTTTAGTTAAACTTTTAATAAATTGTGTACGTTTCATGATTTCAATTAATTAGACATGCTTTGATTTATATATTTTTTTATTTAACCATTAAACCTGGAAAAAAATGAAATTTGGGAAAAAATAAAGCAGATTTTGTGAGCTTTAATTTGCTCAAATCCTAGGTTCTCCAATGGACTACAGATGGACTCATTTCCCAAATTCTCGCTTTATCATCACACTTTACATGTAAATGACAGTAAATATTGGTCAGAACTACAATAAAATGAAATTACAGGCTTGTGCATTAGTATAGAAATGTTTTATTCCTTAGGTTTCGGTTTTAATTCTGTCTTCACATTCAACTTGAACACAGATTTAGCCGATAGGCATAGTAAGGCAAGTCAGGTTTGTTTGTGTAGCACATTGTTTGCATGCTGGTAATTTAGTTTTGCTATAAAATAATTTTGGCTAGGTGTTGATAATAAATGTTTTTTTTTTGTTTTTTTTTAAATGCCACTATAATTTATGTGCATTTTATACATGTTTTAAATTCTTGTTCTGTATAACTATTAATTTGAAGTACAATACCAGTCAAAAGATTTATAGATTTTTAATGTTTTTTTTTAAAGAATTCTCTTCCGCTTTAATCCAAAGTACAACAAAAACAGTAACATTTTGAAATATTTTTACTATATAGCTTTCTATTTGAATATATTTTAAAATGTCATTTATTCCTGTGATCAAAGCTGAATTTTCAGCATCATTACTCCACAATTTTGGCTTACATTTTATTTTTAGAAATCCTCATTACAGTGTAATTATACAATTAAGTACTGAGTAATATTAATGAACAACATGCACTTTAGATTAGTAGGATTAGAATTCGAATTTGCTTTGTGGTTAACTGCATGTAATTATGCATAATTTAATGTTATTACTACAGTAAGTACATGCAACACGGTAAAGTAAAGAATTTTAACCTAATTTTTATTATGTGCAAATTTCCAGAAAAAAAGGGTTCAATTTTTTCCATGTAAAGTTTTTTTTTTCCAGACTCAGTTTTAATGGTTACATTAAGAAATATAATCAAAAGCATGTCCAATTAATTGAAATCATGAAACATATACAATTTAACAGCAATTTATTAAAAGTTAAATAAAATAAATTTAAGGCCCTATGAAATATGTTTTATTTTTCTTGAATTCAGTTTTATTTTTACCAAATCCTGTTTATTAAGTTTTATTTTATTTTTTTATTCAGCTTTGATCACAGCAATAAATTACATTTTAAAATATATTCAAATAGAAAGCAGTTATTTAAATAGTAAAAATATTTCACATTTTTATTGTAGTTTGGATCAAATAAATGCAGGCTTGGTGAGCAGAAGAGACTTATTTAAAAAAAAAAAAATCAGGAACTGATGCTGAAAATTCAGCTTTGATCACAGAAATGAATTCCAGTTTAGCAGATATTCAAATAGAAATCAGCTATTTGAAATACTAATAATATTTCGCAATTTTACTGTATTTATTTGTAGCAAAGTTTTATAAAAAAAAATTAGCAAAAATTACATTTTTAAGGCCCTATGAAATGCATTTTATTTTTCTTAAATTTAAATTTATTTTTACCAAATCCTGTATTTGCCGTTAATATTTTTGGATTCCATTCTAATAGTTTTATTATTTTATTCAGCTTTGATCACTGCAATACATTACATTTTAAAATATATTTAAACAGAAAGCAGTTATTTTAAATAGTAAAAATATTTCAAATATTTACCGTTTTTACTGTAGTTTGTATCAAATAAATGCAGGCTTGGTGAGCAGAAGAGACATATTTATATATATATATAAAAAAAAAAAAAAAGTACACAATTAAAAGCAATTTATTAAAAGTAAAAAAAAAAAAATTAATGCCCTTAAATACTTAAATTCAGTTTTATTTTTTTTACCAAATTGTTTGTTGTTAATATTTTTGGATTCCATTTTAATAGTTTTATTAAGTTTTATTTTATTTTATTTTTTTATTCAGCTTTGATCACAGCAATAAATTACATTTTAAAATATATTCAAATAGAAAGCAGTTATTTAAATAGTAAAAATATTTCAAATATTTACAGTTTTTACAGTAGTTTGTATCAAATAAATGCAGGCTTGGTGAGCAGAAGAGACATATTTATATTAAAAATAAAAAAATAAAAAAATGAATGCCCTTAAATACTTAAATTCAGTTTTATTTTTTACCAAATTGTTTGTTGTTAATATTTTTGGATCGCATTTTCAAAAGCATCACTAATTATTTGATTGATGAGTTCATTTTGATTATTGCACAATTTAGCACCTGATTAACATTCTTCCATATTTCTCCTTTCCCAGTTCCACAAAAGACAGCAAGTCAAACACACAGAGCTGGTTTCGGTGTCACGACTCTCACCGTGGGGTAACGTGATGTTGGCTCCGTCCACGATCGCCTGAGCCAATTCGTGATCGTTGCACTCCAGAGCCACAGCGGCGGCCTTCAGGGCGTCCCAGATCTCCTTACGGCCCTCGAACGCCGGAGCCGTGTCCCAGAACTCGTCTCTCTTACTGCGGAGCTGGCCCTCCGTCATCGGGTAATCGCTCTTCCACTTCAGCTTGTCTTTCTTCAACGGTTCATTACGACCTGCGGACGCAGATGAGGTGTGAATTAGCACTAATGTGAGAGAATTGTAGGCCATACAGCATTTCCTGGAATTTCCAGCTTTGATGATTCATGAGGATCAAAGCGAGGGCCGCTTTAGTTTTGAGCGTTACGCCAGAATTCTACTATTCCAATGAATTCTGATGAGGTTAGACTTGAATCAAGCGTACGTGCAGATCCACAGCAAAGATTTTACAAATGTAGGCCGACAAACTTTTCCATCAGTGCTTTCATGAACGCCTTCACTGGGCAACAAACAGGAGATTGAGTGGAATGTAAAAGTAATAGTGCAATAAACAAGAATTGACATTTAGTGCTTTCATGTGATGATGGTGTAATGGAATATCACTGAGGAAATTTACAACATTACAGTAGAAAGAAAAATAATCAAGTTAGTATTTACACATATACTAGCTTTCAAAAAAATGTTAAAAAAAAGAAATTATTACTTGAGCAGGAAATCAGACTATTAGAATGATTTCTGAAGGATCGTGTGACACTGAAGACGAGTAATGATGCTGAAAATTCAGATTTGATCGCAGAAATAAATTATATTATAATATATATCGAAATAGAAAGCTGTTATTTTAAATGGTAAAATATTTCACATTTTTAACTACAGTTTGGATCAAAATAAATGCAGGCTTTGTGAGCAGAAGAGACTCGTTTAAAAAAAAAAAAAACTCAGCAACTTATGTTGCAAATTTAGCTTTGATCACAAAAATAAATTCCAGTTTAACAGATATTCACATAGAAAGCAGCTATTTGAAATACTAATAATATTTCAGAATTTTACTGATTTTACTGTACTTTTAATCAAATAATTCCAGCCTTGGTGAGCATAAGACTAGAAATACTTCATTTGCACTGCTGCTTAAAAGTTTGTGATCAGTAAGATTTTTAAAGACGTTTTTCTGCTCATCAAGGCTACATTTATTTGGTCAAAAATACAGAAAAAGATTGTAAAAATTTTTAAAGAAAAAAAATTAACACTTTTATTCACCAAGGATGTTAAATTGATTAAAAAAAAGTGATAGCAAAGACTTATTGTTAGAAAAGATTTATATTTTGAATAAACTCTGTTCCAACCTTTTATTCATAAAGAATCCTGAAAAAGAAATCGCAGGTTCCAAAATAAATAATAAAGCAGCACAAATGTTTCCAAAATTGATAATAAAAGTAATTAATCAGCATATTAGAATGACTTTAAGAATCACGTGACACTGAAAACTGAAATATTGGCTGATAAAAATTCAGCTTTGCATCACAGAAATAAATTATATTTTAAAATATATTAATATCGAACATTATTATTTAAAACGGTAATAATATTTCAGAATATTACAGTTTTTACTGTATTTTTAATAAAATAAATGCAGCCTTGAAGCGCATAAGAGACATCTTCAAAAACATTACAAGTGTTGAGCAGCAGTGTATATGAGATAATATAGATATATATCAAGCACAAATTAAATAGGAAAATAAATGAAAAGTTAATTAGTATAAATATAAAACATGATTTGAGTACAGCAAGCTCTCAAATAAAAGCAGAAGTGAACGACACTCGCTTATATTCCCATGGCTGAGCAAAGGTTGTGTATTTATGACTGTTTGTCTGTAAATACTGCCCTCCCTAATGACTGATCACTTCAGGCAAAAAACAACAGCCTTCATCCATCCAGCTCACATCCATCAACAAGCCTGAAGGCACCTCCTGACCCTCAAGTTATCTGCTCAAACAAAGCCTCTGTTTGGATTCAACAATCGTACGTTAAGCAGAACACACAGCTGATCAGGTCTTTAAGATTACAACACACTGTGTGTTTGCATTAGGCCTGAAATAAATACTTACATTATCAACAGCTGTCTACAAATATTATTGTTAAGTAGTCATTTAGCTCAGTTCAAAGTGTTGATGTTGCACCGTTTATTAATAGTAATACATTTACAGTTCATTAAAACAAAGTAGCTCTACTGAAGACAATGGCATCAAGCTCAGTTCTGTTCAGGTTCATGTTCATTATTTGAAGCTCTAATAACAAATCAATCTTTTTGACGTGGTTAAAATTAATGAGAAGCACTGTGAAAACAATAACAGACATTAACAGACATTCCTGTCTGGATGGGATTAGGTTTCTCAGAGGATCCAAAAACAGTCATCTGTTCAGTAATTTTAGCAAACTGTGAGAAAAACAGTTGTGTTTGATTCAGACTGGATTAAAACGGCTCAAGACTTTGCAGTCGCTCTAGCTATTCCAGATTATCAATAATAAAACAATGTGGTCACTCTGTCTCTAAATAAAAATTTTAAAAATAAACTGATTAACAGAGTATTTTTGTATTTTATTTAAAAAAAAATTATATTAATAAATATTTTCATATTTAAAAAAAGACACATGCTTTAGATTTTTTGTTCATTAAATTTACATTTAGTTAATAAATTATATTATATTACATTATATTATAACTTGACAAATATTCCTATTAAAATATTTAGTTTTAATTTATATGGCCAAAAAGAAAGATGAAATTCTATAATTCTGATATAATAAAAATTTATTTCTATAAAACTGCTGGAGGAAACCGTGCTATTCCAGAATAATGATTTGATTATAACAAATAAAAATAATGTGTGCTCTCCAAAAAAAAAAAACAGGGGAAAAAAAATTATATATATATATATAGAACGGTCCCTGAGGTTTGCTTATACTTGTTTGGAAATTTTTTGTCATGTAAAAATGACACATGCTTAAGATATATAAAATTGACATATAGCTAACGTATTATTTACTAAAATAACTCAAAATTTGAAGTCAAATTTGAAATAATTAATTAAAATTCAGAATTTGACAAATAATCCCATTACACTACTTTTATAGTATTTTTCACAAATTAAGAAAATTACTATTTACATATTTATATGGCCAAAAAGTAAGATGAAATTCTATTTCTATAAAATTGCTGGAGGAAACCATACTATTCCATAATAGATATTTGATTATAACAAATAAAAACAAACATAAAGTCAACAGATTTTTTATTTTATAATGACCCTGAGGTCCACTTATAATTGGTATGATTTAAATAATTAAAATAAATAAATATCAATTTGTTTATTGCCATGCCAGAACCTATGGCTATATTTTTAATCTTAACTTTATAAACAAATTTAACTTTAAAAAAAAAAAAAAAAATTCTAAATCATTTTAAGAAAAAAAAAATCAGAACTTGACAAATAATCCTCTTACGATATTTTACAGCATTTTTCTTTCTTTCTTTTTTTTTGGACAAATTAAGAAAAATACTATTAAAAATCCAAAAAGTGTAATTTGGTGCAGATGCTGATATTTACAGTCAAACCAACATTTAGTCAGACACCTTCAACATTTCTCACATTATGACAGTTTATTCTCTATAGTTTAGAAAATGGCAATAAAATATGACAAGAACTGTTAAAACTGTGAAAACAAATTCGTCTTGATAATGTAAGATAACTTTGATAAAAAGGTATGTAGTTAGTATGACATTATTTACACAACTATCAATACTTTGTTGACCAATTCCCAAGCAATGCTTAATTTTGTTCAGTCTGTGATATACAAGCACTTACTTTATCAGTTTTACTGAAAGTCCACTTTATGAAGAATTTTTGGGTATACTATGTCAGAGTTTACTTTATTTTGCCATTCTCACTTTCATAAATGAACTACCGTGTCCTGCACCCACTAAAAATAATATCAAAAATTATATCTGGTGTCTGAACAATTTTTGGTTAGACTGTATATGACCAAAAAGTAAAAGTAGCCAATCTATATTTCCAATAATATGTCTAAACTTTGTGGCTTTAAATGTTTATAAGATGTTTAAAGACTTGTTTGAATGATAGAAATGCATATTTGCTGATTGCAATGGTTTGCCTTTCTCTTTTTAGACCTAAACACTATGGGTCAAAATTATAAAAAAAAAAAAATCATTAGTACAATGTTCTCAATGCTGGAGTTCATGTGTAGAGACCCAGACGATACTTCGAGCAAAGTTTCATGAAAATAAAGAAAACTCTTTGAATGAGAAGGTGTGTCCAAACTTTTGGTCTGTACTGTATATATATATATATATATACAGTAGTCAACATTCGAAGTGGATCAAAACCTTTCATCAAATTTGTCCTAAAACCAAAAAGAATACCCGTTCTTATCTTAGGACAACTTTTGATTAACTTTTTTGATCCACTTCGAATGTTGACTACTGTATATATATATATATATATATATAGTTCCCTGAGGTTTGCTTGTTTAAATGATAGAAATGCATATTTGCTGATTGCAATGGTTTGCCTTTCTCTTTTTAGATCTAAACAGTATGGGTCAAAATTATAAAAAAAAAAAAAAATAAATAAAAAAAAAAGAATGCCAAAAAAATCATTAGGACATTAAGCTAAGATCATGTTCCATGAAGATATTTAGTCAATTTTACTACCATAAATACTTTAAAACTTTTTTTATTAGTAATATGCATGGCTAAGAACTTCATCTGAACAACTTTAAAAGCGATTTTCTCAATATTTAGATTTTTTTGCACCCTCAGATTGCAGATTTTCGAATAATTGCATCTCAGCCAAATATTGTCCTATCCTAACAAACCACACATCAATGGAAAGCATTATTTACTTAGCATTATTTAGTCAGCTTTCAGATGATGTATAAATCTCAATTTAAAAAAAAAGACTGGTTTTGTGGAGCAGAGTCACATATTTTTAACACAAGGCTTCCAAAAAACAATGAAGAAACGATATATTTAAGTCTACAGACAGTGCAAGAATGCAAATGCCTAATATGCAATGTTTCGAAGCTTTAGCAGAAATCTGATCAATAACCACGTTTAAAAACTTCCCATAAACCATAATATGAACAATAGTGATGCTTGCCTAATAAACCTGCTACAGAAATAAGGAAGTGGACACCGAAGGCGAGTGTACGTGACTCCGTTGTCACGCTTTCCCATCCTCATGCTGCTCTGACTGTCTTTCATCCAAACATATTATTTATAGCATATAGGTGTAATAAGTTATCATCAGGACACATTGTGTGATTTACAGCGCTGGTCCACCCAGAACACTTCACTCCACCTGACAGTACAATGATGGAGGAGTGGATGAGTGTCATCAGAAATTCAAAACATAGGCAGGATGTAGGTATTACAGGAAGTCTGGTGCTTTAAACCAGCTTAACATTGAAAAGAACACCATATTATATGGCTTATATAGTCTGATATTGTGAGAATATGAAGTACAAAACAGCTCAGTTTTATTCAGGGGCTCAAACGGAGCAAAAATTTGTTATTTGTGAATCTGCAAAAAAGTCAACATACAAATATATATTAGTGATGCACCGAATGTTCGGCAACTGAAATTATTTAGCTGAAAATAGCAAATAAAGCTCTTTCAGTGTTTGCTGAATAAGTGAAAAGGCTGAATAAATTATAGAGGCGTGCACTAATGCAGCAAACATGTGTTCAGTGTGGAAGCATTTAAAACTGTCCGAGAAAGATGCAAAAATCATTCCAAGCAGCGACAGCGAGAGACTGTTTAGAAGCGCATCGCATGTCTTCGTGAGAAGAGAAAGGTTACTGTATGATGACTGAAATCATCCATTAGTCAATCAACTCCAGAACGTTCTGTTGTCTAATACACCAGACACCAATTGTGTTTATTCTGACAGCAGCTCCTTAGCCAGGGTTCAAAGCCCAAAGACGACAATCATTCAGAAATCTGCTGCTGCCAGCAAACACTAGGACTGAGCTCTTCTTGCGGGTTTACCACTAAATAAGACAACATTCATAAATGTTAGTATTGTCATTTTACTGTTGTTCTGTCAATAAAATAAAGACAAAAATAATGATAATCATTACAACAGCTCTATTAGTACATTTATTCTAACATTGTCCTTTGCTCAGCAAGGCAGCATTTATTTCTACATTAAAAACACATGCCTGATTCAAGAAGGGGGTCTTAAAAATGAACAAAGAATATTATTTGACAAACTTAGTCATTTTAAGTTAAATTGCACTTTGTTGGTAGGCTGCAATGTCTACTAGAATGTTAAAAATGTTCAGTGCTAAATAAATATTTTTAAATTGTTGTTTTGTAATTGTTTTTTCTTTGAAAAGCAAGACAAAACTGTAAAAAGCACATTTTGGCTATTTAATTTATGCAATAGTAAAAAAAAAAAAAATGGGGACACAAAAAAGCGTGTTCAATAATCGGCCTTCAGCCCAGTGCTTGTTTATTGTTGGGCTTCGGCATAGATATAAAACAGTTCAAGTATAAAACAATGTTAGCTTAAATGTTAAACCTAGATAAATGTGTTTATCTAAATTATTTTCAGTGGAAGCTATTTAAATTATCTGTATTATTTGTGTGCACTCAACAAAACGTTACAAACAGTGCTTTTATAAAATAAAGAAAAACATGATGCGCTTTCTGCCGTCTCGTTCTTGAAAGCTTTAAATATTACTTAATAAAATAAAACAAATCAAAAACACAAAAACTCTTTTATTATGTAATCCGTAGATGCATTTCTCTCTTAAGGTGCATCCAAAAGGGAGATTGCGAGACAGGATCTTTGCGACACTGACTCAAAATACACTAGTTTATTAATAAAAAATAAAAAAAATCTAATATGTCCTTACTCTCTCTCTCTTTTAAGTTCTCAAACTTTGATCTAGTAATACTGCTAATATAATAACAATAATAAAAGTCTTGTAATCAGATTCACAAACAAATGACTTACAGACGTATTTGACTCAAATGCTCACAAATCAGTCTAATATGTGCATTATGAATATTTTACATCATTATTAAGCAAAGTCTGAGAAGTACTCACTTTCTAAATAAGAAATAGTAATAATTATTTAAAAAAAGATTTTAAGTTCTCAAACTTTGTACTAGTAATACTACTAATATAATAACAATAATAAAAGTCTTGAAATCAGATTTACAAACAAATGACTTACAAACAGACATATTTGAGTCAACAAATGCTCACAAATTAGTCTAATGTGTGCATTATGAATATTTTACATCATTATTAAGCAAAGTTTGAGAAGTACACACTTTCTAAATAAGAAATAGTAATAAAAAAAAGTTTTAACTAAAACTTTGTTCTAGTATATCTATTAATATAATAATAATAATAATAAGTCTTGTAATCAGATTCACAAACAAATGACTTACAGACTTATTTGAGTCAAAAATGCTCACAAATCAGTCTAATATGTGCATTATAAATATTTTGCACATATCTGGAAACAAACATTGCTCAAAAGATCCTGATGATCAGATTTTTCTACAAAATGATTGGAGAATCAAGTAAACCAAGCTGCTTCAATCCAGTAAGTGTTCATCTGGAAATATTACTAGTTATTCTGACATTTACTTGATAAAAACAAGTCAAGATTTGACCGCAAAAAGACACGTGAAGCTTTTTATTGATACAAAAACGATCAATCAGATGACAGAAGGCATGGAATATAAATGATCATCTTGATCCTTTAGAGGTCTTAGAAAGTAGGATTTATGGGGTTAATCTAATAAAGTCCTTTCAAAGTGACAGGCAGAGAAATGTAGACAAATGGCTGTGTTTACAAGCCGGTGCTTTGGTCAAATAAAAGAGACCACTGACAATGTGAAGAACTCCAAATGGGACTCTAAACGTTCCCAGAAGCCAAGCGATTGATGCCCGTTTCTTTTATTTCTCTCGCAGCTTCATTGGCCCTCGCTCTGCCACAAATCAAAACAGTGCGCATTCCCCAAGAACAAAACTCTGTCTCAACACGTGACCAGACGGAAGGAGCGCATGAAGAAGGTCAAAGCGCTTATTCCACGTTATGATTATGGTCTTGTGCCACAACAAGAAGACTCAGAATGTGACTGTCAAAGTTCAGCACCTTGTATAATCCTCCCAGTCAAATCATATGGAAATAGCTCTCTTGTTGTCTTGAGGCTCTAGGGTGCCGAATGAAGTTGCATTCCTCTCTTGTAATTCTCTCGTTACAGTCACACACCCAACACAAGCAGAGACAGATCCTCCTCCTCCTCCTCACCCGCCTGACAGGAACACCAGATCGCCCCACTGACAAATTAAGTCTAATGTGTGCATTAAAGGAACACTCCACTTTTTTTTTTTGGAAATAGGCTCATTCTCCAACTCCCCTCGAGTTAATAATTTGAGTTTTTCCGTTTTGAAATCCTTTCAGCCGTTCTCCTGTTCTGGCGATATCACTTTTAGTATAGATCATTGAATCCTATTAGACCAATAGCATCGCGTTCAAAAATGACCAAGGCCTTTCGATATTTGTCCTATTTAAACTCTCTGTAGTTATATCATATCGTGTACTAATACCGGCGGAAAATGTAAAGCTATGCTAATAGTGATATCGCCAGAACAGGAGAATGGCTGAATGGATTTCAAAAGGGGAGACAAACACTGTTTTTTCATGCACCTGTCAAGTTTGAGATTTTGGGCTTTTCGGTGTCTCATAAAGTGTTTTTTTCAGACTAGTGGAAAGAAAACACCCAAAAGACACTGTTAAGAGTTTCTTTTACAGCACTTATCTATTTGTGTCAATAGATTTCAATTACAATACATAATTTTAATTCGTTTTTTCTCCTACACTGAGCCATAAATCTCCACTTCAGCAGCACTTACACACACCACACTTTACATTTGTATTCCTGTCTATATTCTGGAGGTTTTTACAGAGGGATTTGTTCATATAGAATTTGCTTGATTTTATACAACATTTTATTCCGCAAAAAACTGTAAAAAGTGAGATTCCCAAAATCCCCTCTGTAAAAACATTTGAACATTTGAAAATAAACAAGAATTTTAAAACGTACTTCATCCAGTGTTTAGATTTTTGTACTAGAAATGTATGCAAATTAGTGCATATTTCATTAAACAATGCCTCGTTTGCATATTTAAACCTAACATTTTAGAAAACTTGTAATAGAAAATGTAATCAATCAATCAACTAAGTAAAATGATAACTATTAGTTCATTTTTCACCCTGTTCACTTGCAGTGTCTCGCCTTAAAAATATTTTAATTTCTCAAACATTGCTTTAGTAATACTTCTAATAACAATAATAGTTCAAACAAATGACTTATGAACATTTAAACATACAAATCAGTCTAATGTGCATTATGAATATTTTACATCATTAAGCATATTTAAGAAGTGCAAAACTTTCTACATAAAATATTAATAATTCTTTAAAAAGACTATATTATCAAACTTTGTACTAGTAATACTACTAATATTATAATAATAGCAATACAAGTGACTCATGAACAGGTTTATTTGAGTCAAAAACACTCACAAATCAGTCTAATATGTGCATTATGAATATTTTATATTATTAAGAAAAGTTAGAGAAGTTCAAAGGTTAGGTAGCAACAACTATAATAATGATTCTCAAGTTTTGAACTCAAAAGTTGCTCTGGTAGTAATAATAATAATACTTTAAAAAATTATCTTTTAATATCAACAACAATAGTGTTGTTTTTGTCATTTATGAAAAGTTAATCTGTGATCTAAATTGCAGCTCATTTATTTTTATTATTGTTAGGGCTGATATCTCACTCGAGAACCACTTTCTGTTAATTAATAAACTTGCCAAACTTTGCTCTGCTGTGAAGACAGACTGGACTGAACTGGAGAGATGCATTGTCTTCTGGCAACAGACAAGTAACACACAGCCCACGTGTGAATGAATATCTTATCTCCTGTTCAAAGCAACACACATCATGCTGGAGCACAGATAACTCAACAATACACCGATAGACGACTGCAGCCACTTTCACTGATAGACGTCAAACACATGTCACTGACAGAATACAATGCTCTCCTTTAATGGAATGAACTGGCTTTGGCTTTCAATCCCAATCATGTTTCACTACAGTTTAAGGAAAACGCAGAAAAACAACAGGCACGACGGTCACATGGAGCGAACATGCAGAGACATGCCCTGAGACGGGACACCACTGCCAGCTCCAACATGCTTACAGCTGGAGAAAAAAACCAGATACAGCATATGAGGAGATAATGGACAAAACTGGGAATGTTTCTAAGGGCCAGTACTGTCAAATCCACAACGAGACTGCAAAAGCTACTAAACATCTTTTTTAACATTCAAACTATTGTGTAGTAAAGGGAAGTGGAACTTCAACAATGAGATAAAGCAGAAGTGTTGCATATTGTTCTCAAATTAGGGTTATAAAGACGACGCACCTAACTGTTGCACCTACAATTAACTTCTGATTAAAACGCAAGGCTTTTTTAGGCGTTGGCAACAGGGATCGTACTTTTTAGCCATTGGTTTCCAAAAACAAACTATAAAAAATAATGTTCTGGGAACCAAAAATTAACATTCTGGCAATGTTCTAGGGACCAATAATGTTTGGCTAACCAAAAACAAGCCATAAAAACAAAACATTCTGGGAATGTTCTGCAAACCAATAATTAACATTCTGGCAAAGTTAAATCCTTCCTGGCTAACCAAAACAATATAAAAATAACGTTCTGGGAACCAAAAACTAACATTCTGGGAACGTTCTACAAACCAAAAACTAACATTCTGGGAACGTTCTGCATACCAAAAATTTATGTTCTGGGAAAATATAAACTATCCTGGCTAACCAAAAACCACAAAAAATAATGTTCTGGGAACCAAAAACTAACATTCTGGGACTGATCTAGGAACCAAAATCTAATGTTCTAAAAACATTAAGAAAACCTTCCTGGCTAACCAAAAACAAACCATTAAAAAATAATGTTCTGGGAACATTCTAAACAAAAACTAATGTCCTGGGAATGTTAGGAAAACTTTCCTAGCTAATCAAAAACCAGCCATAAAAAAAACAACGTTCTAGGAAGTCGGAACCAAAAAGTAATGTTCTGGGAACATTCTCCAAACCAAAAATTAACGTTCTGGGAAAGTTAAAACTTTCCTGGCTAACCAAAAACCATATAAAAATAACATTCTAGGAACTAAAAACTAAAATTTCTGCGAACCAAAAACTAATGTTCGAGGAATGTTTAAACTTTCCTGGCTAACCAAGAACCATAAAAAAAATAATGTTCTGGGAACCAAAAACAAACATTCTGGGAACTTTTTATGAACCAAAATCTAAAGTTTTGGGAACATTCTGCAAACCAAATATTAACGTTCTGGGAAAGTTAAAACTTTCCTGGCTAACCAAAAACTATAAAAAATAACGTTCTGGGAACCAAAAACATTCTGGGAATGTTCTAGGAACAGAAAAACTAATGTTCTGGGAACCAAAAACTAACATTCTGGTAATGTTCTAGGAACCAAAAATTAACGTTCCTTTCGTGGCTAACCAAAACAAACCATAAAAAAATAACGTTTTTGGAATGTTTAACAAACCAAAAACTAATGTTCTGGGGATGTTGAGAAAACCTTCCTGGCTAACCAAAAAAAAAAAAAAAAAAAAAAAAAATTAACACTCTGGCAATGTTCTAGGAACCAAAAACTAACATTTTAGGAACATTAAGAAAACGTTCCTGGCTAACCAAAACCAAGCCATAAAAATAATGTTTTGGGAACGTTTAACCAACCAAAAACTAACGTTGCTGGGAATGTTAAGAAAACTTGCCTGGCTTACCAAAAACAAACCATAAAAATAACATTCTGGGAACCAAAAATTAACATTCTGGCAATGTTCTAGAAACTAAAAACTAATGATCCAAGAACATTAAGAAAACTTCCTGGCTAACCAAAACCAAGCCATAAAACAACGATCTGGTAACGTTTTACAAACCAAAAATTATGTTCTGGGAATGTTAAGAAAACTAAAACTAACATTCTGGCAAAAACAAGCCATAAAAAAATGTTTTGGGAACGTTCTACAAAACTAAAACTAACATTCTGGGAACGTTAAGGAAACTTTCCTGGCTAACCAAAAACAAACCATAAAAAATAATGTTCTAGAAACCAAAAACTAACGTTCTAGTAACATTAAGCAAACTTTCCTGGCCAACCAAAAACAAGCCATTAAAAATAATGTTTTGGGAACGTTCTACAAACCAAAAACTAACGTTGTGGCAATGTTAAGGAAACTTTCCTAGCAAACCAAAAACAAACCATAAAAAAACGTTCTGGGAATGTTCTACAAAACAAAAACTAACGTTCTGGGAACATTAAGAAAACCTTACTGGCTAACTAAAAACAAGCCATAAAAAATAACGTTCTGGGAACGTTCTACAAAATTAAAACCAACATTCTGGGAACGTTAAGAAAACTTTCCTAGCTAACCAAAACCTAACCATAAAAAAAAAAATAGATTAGGGGAACCAAAAATTAACATTCCTACAATGCTCCAGGAACCAAAAACCAACGTTCTAGGAACATTAAGAAAACTTTTCAGGCCAATCAAAACCAAGCCATAAAAAGTAACGTTCTGGGAACGTTCTACAAAATTAAAACTAACATTCTGGGAATATTAAGAAAACTTTTCAGGCCAATCAAAACCAAGCCATAAAAAATAACGTTCTGGGAACAAAAAATTGTTAGTTGGGTGGTAGTTTGATGCATATATCAAAACACATATGAGTTGACATAAAAAGCCAATGGTAATATCGTGGTGCTGTTTGTTTATGGTCTGTCTTTTTCTCCCACACCGGGTCAAGTCGATACACCTGATATTTGCATGTTTTCAAGAAAGACATAAACGGAAACAAGTATGCAAAGCAGCATCGCAGATGCACCGAGTCTCACCTCCACGCTTCCTCTGCGTCCTCGAGCTGTGTCCGCGTGACTCCGCGCGCTCTCGCCCCACGCATCCTCCCATGATTGTCAATCAAGCGCAGGCCACATCTCAAGACAGCATCTAGATTCACTCCGGCTTGGATATCACTTCAGTTCCCAAGCGGAAACAGTGCTACATTTCAGACTACAGTACTATAGATGATGATCTAAGTAAAGTACAAGCATTAAAGGGAAGTCTCCGCTCAAAACTCAGCAAAAGTCCAAACTGAGGGTCACGCGATGATCTATCGGGTGTCTGGCACGACAGTCGCGTTTAGTTATTTCTGGCTTGATCCCACAAGCTAACTTACAGCGGCTAGCCAAAACACGAGCTTCATCCTCAACTCAGAAATACAGTCTAAAAGATGAAAACAACACCAGCGAAAGTAGTATTCGAGCTTTATAGAATATTCCGTGCTCGCTTTGTTGTATTTCAACATATATATGCGTCGCAAACCTGCTTCAGTTCTTTATCTGTCGCTAGTCTACCTTTCCCCTCACTGATGTTTCCAACTAGTTCACGTTACTGGCGCGCACCGCGCACGCGCGCTCTGACCACGTGACTCCAGCAGAGCCCCTCCTCTAGAGGGAGACTTCAAACTCCGCTTAAAAATCGTGGAAAGTTTGCCACATAATAAACACACTGCGCGTCCGCTGATCGTCACAGATTCATTTTGGACTGAGCTATTTGTTTTACAGTGCAATAAAGCGATTTAACGTCTAAAAATGGCATTATCACTCCATTACGTCTGGAAAAAAACACTTTTAGCTTTACTGTCCTGACAAAGTACATTGTGTATCGCCAAAGCATCAAAATAACACAGAAATATATCAAGGAACCTTTTTGTTTTGGGTTGTTGTTGGATTCAGTACATCTGAAATATGCATTTATTTAATAATTGCTAACAAAAAAATATTTTAGGTACAGTCTCAAATCATTGCATTAGAAAACAAACATTCTTTGGACAAATTAAATGATAGTTTGATGCGTAAATGAGAATATTTGTAAGTTCACATAAACTAACTTTTAAAAAACCAAGAACATTAAGAAAACTTTCCTGGCCTACCAAAAACAAACCATAATGTTCTGGGAACCAAAAACTAACATTCTGGGAACATTCTACAAACCAAAAAAATAACGTTCTAGGAATGTTTAGAAAATTTTCTGGCTAACTAAAAACAAAACATTTAAAAATAACATTCTTGGAACCAAAAACTAACATTCTGGGAACGTTCTACAAACCATAACATAACGTTTTGGGAATGTTAAGAAAACTTTCCTGGCTAACCAAAAACAAACCATAAAAAATAATGTTCTGGAAACCAAAAACTAACACTCTGGGATTGTTCTACAAAACAAAAACTAACGTTCTAGAAACGTTAAGAAAACTTTCCTGGCTAACCAAAAACAAAACATTAAAAAATAACATTCTGGGAACCAAAACCTAACGTTCTGGGATCGTTCCACAAACCAAAAAATAACATTCTAGAAATGTTTAGAAAATGTTCCCGTCAAACCAAAAACAAACCAAAAACAGATGTATGAACAGTAAGCCTAAGTGAATTAAATGAAGGTTTGTAATAATAAAACAACAAGAAAAGTGAGTCTAAAGAACTGTAAACTCAACAAACGATTAGAACTACATGGAAAATAGTTTAGAACAACTGAACAAATTGAATTTTTAGCAATACAAAACAGATCGTTCTCCTACTTGATATTAAAATTTGGTGTGTCTTACCATATTGTTTTAATGTACTTATTACATAATCTTAATTATGAGCACAAAACAGTTTTTATCCTTTACTGCACATTGTTATTCTTTTTGTTATTTCCCTATAAAGAATATTGGACCTGAAGTCTCACCCATAGGCTTACTTTTGCATCCATTTTGATAAATGGAAAAATAAAACAATAAAATAAACACTTTAGATCCATATATGCGAGATCATACAACATTAGAATTGGAAACTATTGATGTTTCAGGATAGATCTGCTAGACCTAGAGTTTGGCGTCTCCACTACTTTAGAAGATCTCTGACTGCACTTTATAAAAGTCTTAGTGATGTAAGGAAATGTATCAATTCAGACTAATATTAAACATTTTTATTGTTTACTGTTTTTGTCATTTTGGAATAATTTTAAAATGGACATGGTAGATTAAAAGCAACTTTTATTTTACTTTATTTATAAAACCCACACTTTTCTGGAAAGCAGTTACATCATTAATATTTTTTGTTGTTGACTGTAACCTTAAGATGTACATTGAAACCCTTTCAAACACGATAATGCAAAATCACCAAACAAACAAACAAATAAATACATTTTGAAAACAATTAACATTCTAAAAAGAAAATCGAAAGCTTTTCAGAATTTTTTTTATATATGTTTACTTATTATTTTTTTAATTAATTAATTTATTTATTTTACAACAAAACATTTCTGTTCAGACTAATA
Organism: Garra rufa; assembly: GCF_049309525.1. Classification (NCBI taxonomy): domain Eukaryota; kingdom Metazoa; phylum Chordata; class Actinopteri; order Cypriniformes; family Cyprinidae; genus Garra; species Garra rufa. Next base: position 1,333,591 of record NC_133382.1, read on the forward strand.
TTAAACATTTTTATTATCATTTTAGTCATTTTAGAGTCATTTTTTAAAAATGAACATTGCAAATTTAAAAACAACTTTAAATGTGGAATATTTGACTTTATTTATAAAACCCACACTTTTCTGAAAAACAATTATGTCATTAATATTTTAATTGTTGTAAATTCACTAGTTAACCTTAAGATGTACTTTGAAACCCATTCAAACATGATAACAAAATAAACAAACAAACAAATGAATAAATACATTTTGAAAACAATAAACATTCTAAAGAAATATAAAAAGAAATTCTAAAAAAATTATGTTTAATTATTTTTAATTATTAATTTTTAATAATAATAATTATTATTATAATTATTATTATTTTTTGTTATTTTTATTTATTTATTTTTTACAACAAAACGTTTCTATTCAGACTAATAATAAACATTTTTCTTGCCATTTTGGTCATTTTAGAGTCATTTTAAAATTAACATTGCAGATTTAAAAACAATATTAAATGTGAGAAATTTGTTTGAGATTGTGTCATTAATATTTGAATTGCTGTAAATTCACAAGTTAAACATGATAATGCAAAATAAACAAACAAACAAATAAATAAATACATTTTGAAAACAATAAACATTCTAAAGAAATATAAAAAAAGTTCTAAAAAATATTGTTTAATTATTTCTAATTATTAATTTTTAATAATAATAATAATTATTATTATTATTATTATTATTTGTTATTTTTATTTATTTATTTTTTACAACAAAACGTTTCCATTCAGACTAATAATAAACATTTTTCTGGCCATTTTGGTCATTTTAGAGTCATTTTAAAATTAACATTGCAGATTTAAAAACAATATTAAATGTGAGAAATTTGTTTGAGATTGTGTCATTAATATTTGAATTGCTGTAAATTCACAAGTCAAACATGATAATGCAAAACAAACAAATAAATAAATAAATTTTGAAAACAATAAACATTCTAAAGAAATATAAAAAGATTATTTTTAATTATTAATTTCTAGCAATAAACATTCTAAAAAAAACAGAAATCAAAAGCTTTTTAAATGTTTTTAAATAGGTTTACTTTATTATTAATATTATTATTAATTAATTAATTAACATTAACATGTTTATTGGCATTTTTGTCATTTTGGAGTGATTTTAAAATGCGAAAAAAAAAACATTGCAAAAAAAATAAAAATAAAAAACAAATAAATAAATTTTAAAAACAATACAAATTTTTTAAATTTATTAATCGAAAGCTTTTCAATTTTTTTTTAAATGTTTACTCGTGCATTATTGTTGTTTTCTGTTCTTTATCGCGAATGATCTCTATTTTGTAAACTAAACACAAAAGTCCCCTGGCGGGAGCCGCAGCAGTAGTGCGCATGCGCGGCTGAGTTTGAAGCCTGGCTGGCTGCTCTTCAGGATGGCCGCGGACAACAGTGTGCTGCTGGGTTTAGTGGAAGAATTCGTGTCTGGACAGGTCGACAGCAAGGCCGCAGAAACCACCACAGGTATCTTATTCACTGGTCTCTCTCGTGTTTGCTGTCTCTTACCAGTTTGATCGCTGGCTCTTAATAAAAGCTGTGAGGAAAAGCAGCGCGAACGCCGCGTGTGATGCTGCTGAGTGAAAGCCGTAAGCTAACCGCCACATCCTGTGTCACACACGCACTGTGGCTCAACAGGGGCTCATCACAAACAAAAATCCTTTCTTAGTACTGCAGAGTGTTTTTACTTCGTAATACACCTTGACTAGCAGTTGACATGGCGTCGTTTTGTTTATTAAAGGCTTGTGTGATCGTCTTGCTAGGCGGCTAGCGGAGCCCCTTCTGTTTGAACCTGACTGTGGACTCTTACCTCAGTGTGTTAACACTAGAAAAACTACTTTTTCATACCTGATTCTTGTTTTTATAAAGCTTATAAGTAATCAACATTATCAAAACCTAATGCCTTCTGTCATCTGACTGATAGTTCATACTGGTTTAGCGAGTGTAAAAGGCCCTATGTTAGACTCTATGAGCCATACAAGTCTAATATATATAGATATGTGGCAATACACAGAGAAATAGGGGTGTAAATTGTGCCTTTTGAGCTTTTCCAATTTTATGGGAAAAATCATGTTCCATGAAAACATTTTGTAAATATACTAGCATAAAGATATCAAAACTTGAGACGAGACACTGCAGGTGAATAGAGTAAAAAACAAAACTAATAGTTATGACTATGCTTACCCAGTGGATTGATTACATTGATAATTGCAAACATTTTTTGTATTACAAGTTTTCTAATATGCTAGATTTAAATATGCAAATGAGCATTATTTAATGAAATATGTGCTAATTTGCATACATTTCTAGAACAAAAATTTAAACACTGGATGAAGTCAGTTTCAAAAATTTTTTTTTAATTTTTGGGTATCTCATTTTGTCACAACATAATTCAGAAAATACTTAGACAGAAACACTATATTTTTTTACCATTTTTTTGAGGAATAAAATGTATAAAATCAAGCAAATTATATCTGAACAAATCCCTCTGTAAAAACCTTCAGCATATAGTCAGGAATAAAAATGTAAAGTGTGGTGTGTGTAAGTGCTGCTGAAGTCGAGATTTGTGGCTCAGTGTAAAGAAAAAAACTCTTGGCCTTTAACAATATGGATTGTAACTGAAATCTGTTGACACAAATAGATAAAGTGCTATAAAAGAAAGACTTAACAGTGTTTTTTGTGTGTTTTCTTTCCACTAGTCTGAAAAAACACTTGAAACACCAAAAAGCCCAAAATCTCAAATTTGACAGGTGCATGAAAAAAACAGCATTTTTGCTTGGAGTGTCTAAAGATCATGCTCCATGAAGACATTTTGTAATCTGAGGGTGCAAGAAAAATCTAAATATTGAGAAAATCACTTTTAAAGTTGTTCAAAAGAAGTTCTAAGCAATGCAGGTTACGTTTTGATATATTTACGGTAGTATATTTACAAAATGTCTCCATGGAGTATGATCTTTACTTAATATCCTAATGATTTTTCCCATAAAATTGGATAATTTTGACCCATACAATGTATTTTTGGCTATTACTACAAATATACCCATGCTACAGGGTCACATATATCTGGCTTTACATGGTTAAACATGAGTTTATGTCTCTTTTTAGGTGTCAAGACTGGACAATTCACAGTTCTCCAGCTGGTTGAAGCATTGGGGTAAAGCTTTCTATGTTGTTCTCATTGAGCTGAGCTCTTGCTCGTCTGAAGTTTTCAAGCATATAATAAAAGTACAACTACAGTACTAGTGACAGTTTAATTGTGGGTAAATATTAAAATGTATATACACTTTGCAGAATCTGCAAAATGTTAATTATTTTAGCAAAATAAGAGGGATCATACAAAATTATTTTTTTTATTTAGCACTGACCTGAATAAGACATTTCACATAAAAGATGATGATAGTCCACAAGAAAAAATAATTTCTAAAAAGTTTACATCCCCTTGATTTGTTAATACTGTGTTGTTTCCTGAATGATCCACAGCTGTGGTTTTTTGTTTAGTGATAGTTGTTCATGAGTCCCTTGTTTGTCCTGAACAGTTAAACTGGCTGCTGTTCTTCAGAAAAATCCTTCAGCTCCCACAGATGATTTGGTTTTCCAGCATTTCTGTTTATTTGAACCCTTTCCAACAATGACTGTATGATTTTGAGATGCATCTTTTCACTCTGAGGACAACTGAGGGACTCATATACAACTATTACAGAAGGTTCAAACACTCACTGATGCTCCAGAAGGAAAAAACATGCATTAAGAGTCGGGGGATGAAAACTTCTGAACAGAATGTTGATGTGTACATTTTTCTTATTTTACCTAAATATTATATTGTTTTTCATTTAGTACTGCCCTTCGAAAGCTACAGAAGGAACTTACATGTTTCTCAGATGACAAAATAAGTTAAATTTACCCTGATTTTTAAATTCAAAAGTTTTCACCCCCGGCTCGTAATGCATGTTTTTTCCTTCTGGAGCATCAGTGAGTGTTTGAACCTTCTGTAATAGTTGCATATGAGTCTCTCAGTTGTCCTCAGTGTGAAAAGATGGATCTCAAAATCATACTGTCATTGTTGGAAAGGGTTCAAATACACAAAAATGCTGGAAAACCAAATAATTTGTGGGAGCTGAAGGATTTTTCTGAAAAACAGCAGACAGTTTAACTGTTCAGGACAAACAAGGGACTCATGAACAACTATCACTAAACAAAAACACAGCTGTGGATCATTCAGGTAACAACACAGTATTAACAATCAAAGCGATGTAAACTTTTCTTTTGTGGACTATGTAAACATCTTTTATGTGAAATATCTTATTCAGTACTAAATTTAGACTCAGTACAAAATAAAAAATAACATGCATTTTGTATGATCCCTCTTATTTTGTTATAATAATAAAATTTTGCAGATTCTGAAAGGTGTATGTAAACTTCTGACCTCAACTGTAAGTTTAAGTCTGAAAACTCCATTATTGATTTTGTATCCTCCGTTTAGGTTTAGTCTGACCAGTTCTCAGCCTCAGACTCGAGGTCGAGGAGTTCAGCTTCTGTCTCAGGTCCTGCAGGAATGCTACAGCAGCCTATCTGAGAGAGAAGGTGAGAAGTTCCTTTTGTTTTTCTTTGAATGAATGCCTCAACGCTGTACTGATGAGATGGAGGTCTGCAAGGACCGTCGTGACTCATCTGATGTGCATTTGTTTGCTTTATTTGCAGTGGAGGTTTTGATAGCTTTCTATGAAAACAGACTGAAGGATCACTATGTGATCACACCACATGTTCTTCAGGGGCTCAAGGCTTTGGTGAGTCCTGAGTGCTTTTGTGTTTAAATGAGCATGTTCTGTTTGAGTCAAGGTCACCTTAATATGACTTATTTCTTTGGTTTCTTTCAGACTAAATGCTCAGTTCTGCCTCCTGGTTCAGCTGTGTCCATCTTGAAATCTATCTTCCAGGATGTTCATGTTCAGGTGAATACTTTTATTTAGCTAGGGTGCATTAGAAATGACAGTAAAGATATAAAGTTACAAAAGATCAATGATGTTTTAAATGAATGCTGTTTTTTGTTTTTGAATTATTGGTGCACTACCATTCAAACTTTTATAGTACAGTCAGTAGATTTTTTTTTCTATGGTTTTATTCAGCATTAAAAGCATTTAAAGATAAATTATGTTTCAAAAAAGGTGCATTTAAGTCATTACATGTCTGAAAACTATAATCGTTTTCACTTTAAATAAATAAAATGAAATAAAAAAATTTTATTTTAGATAGTTGCTAAAGAAACATTTTTCATTTCATTATTTTAGTTTAATACTAAAATAACTAAAACTGAACTAACAATTTATAAAAAAAAATAGACATTTTTGTAATAAAATTAGAAAATAGAAAATAGAACTCCTAAAAAAAGTTTCCACAAAAATATTATGCAGCAAAACGGTTTTAAACATTTATAATGTTTTTTTCTGAGTAGCAAATCAGCATATTAGAATGATTTCTGAATGATTATGTGACACTAAAGACTGGAATAATAATGCTGAAAATTCAGCTTTGATCACAGAAATAAATTACATTTTAACAGATATTCACTTAGCAAACTACTATTTTAAATTGTAGTAATATTTCACAATATTACTGTTTTTGTTTACGAATTTTCAAGCCTTTTTGAGCAAAATATTTTTCTTTTAACTCATACCGACCCCAAACCTTTGAACAATGTTTGTCATAATATATTATATAGCATATAGCAGTTTTTTTTTGTTTTTTTTTTAATAAGAAAAAAATCTGGAAAACTCCATTCGATCCTTAAATCCCTGAAAACTATGGCATATGAAAATTACTGATTTATTTTAATTGTATCAAACATTTATTAAAGCATTAGCCAACTAAATAACGACCATTAGTGAGATTTTGTGTTTAAATCTTTGTTCATGTTCAGCAAAAGACAGAAAGTGACAAACCATATTTTTAATTTTTTTTCTCACGTATTTCTCTTTGACAGTCCTTGATGGTGACAGACCGATCATGTGTTTACAACATCCTTATCAATCTAATGGAGTCCAGAGAGGAAGGTAATTAACTCAGGAATTTTTTTCTCTCACCTTTATATGAATGTCTTTGCGTTTATGAAACACCATCTCTTGTTTCACAGAGCTGAAGGGTTTGGGTGCAGACTTCATATTTGGATTCGTGCAGTCAGTAGATGGTGAACGAGATCCACGGAACCTTCTGCTGGCGTTCCAGGGGGCCCGGAACATCATTCACAGGGGTTATGATCTCGGTTAGTCTAGACCTGCATACGCAGATATGACAAATGCATAGTAAAATACTAATATGTAATGAAGATTTAATAATTCTTTGTATGGGTCAAAGTTATCGATTTTTCTTTTATGCCAAAAATCATTAAGATATTAAGTAAAGATCATGTTCCATGAAGATATTTTGTACATTTCTTACCTAAATATGTCAAAAGCTAATTTTGATTAGTAATATGCATTGCTAAGAACTTCATTTGGACAACTTTAAAGGTGATTTTCTCAATATTTAGATCTTTTTGCACCCTCAGATTCTAGATTTCCAAATAGTTGTATCTCAACCAAATATTATCCTATCATAACTAATCATACATGAATGCAAAGCGTATTTTTTATTCAAATTATGTATAATTTCTTTTATTTTTTCACAAAGTTATTTATTTGACACTTCTTGTGAACTCGAAATAATTTAGTCAGTGATTCAAGCGTCTCTATTTTTTCCAGGTAAATTTGTAGAGGAGCTTTTTGAAGTGACGCTTGATATGACAAATGTGTAGTAAAATGCTAAGATGTAATGAAGAATTAATAATACCCTGAATGGGTCTAAGTTATCAATTTTTCTTTTATGCCAAAAATCATTAGGATATTAAGTAAAGATCATGTTCCATAAAGATATTTTGTACATTTCCTAAAATATATCAAAAGTTAATTTTTGATTAGTAATATGCATTGCTAAGAACTTCATTTGGACAACTTTAAAGGTGTTTTTCTCAATATTTAGATCTTTTTGCACCCTCAGATTCTAGATTTCCAAATAGTTGTATCTCAACCAAATATTATCCTATCATAACTAATCAAACATCAATGTAAAACGTATTTTTTATTCAAATTTTGTATTTTTTCTTTTTCACAAAATCTATGATGTTTACTTGACATTTCTTGTGAATTGAAAATAATTTAGTCAATGATTCAAGCGTTTCTATTTTTTCCAGGTAAATTTGTAGAGGAGCTTTTTGAAGTGACGTCCTGTTATTTCCCCATAGACTTTAGTCCTGTAAGTACTTCTATCTAACATGTTTGCATTTGAACAAATTCTTTTTTCTTTGTACCCCAAAATTTACAAAATGCGGTTACTGCTGAAATTTGATCTCTCTTCTGCTCATCAAGGCTGCATTTATTTGATCAAAAATACATATTATAATAAAAAAAAAAGTTTTCTATGTAAATCTGTGTTAAAATGTAATTTATTTCTGTGATCAAAGCTACTTTTCAGCATCATTACTGCAGTCTTCAGTGTCACATGATCCTTCAGAAATCATTCTAAAATGCTGATTGGCTGCTTAAGAAGAATGGAATGTTCAAAACAACGTTTGTTTGAAATAGAAATCTTTTGTAACATTATAAATGTCTTTTGGTCAGTTTAATGCAACCTTCCTGAATAAAAGTAATAATATCTTAAAAATAAATGTACTGACCCCAAACATTTTAAAGCTAGTGTTGTTCATATTGCATACTCTTTAGACATGTAAATATCTGAGCAGTATTTTTAGTATTTTTGTTTCTCTGTCTGTGCTCAGCCACCCAATGATCCTCATGGGATCACACAGGAAGAGCTTATTCTTTCTCTGCGGGCTGTTCTTGCTGGGACGTCTCAGTTTGCTGAGGTAGGACGCTCTGGATGACATAAACCTAATTCAGTCTCTTAAAGACCTAAACCAAATAAATCTTTGTTTGGCATTGTACTGTGCATCAATAGACTGGAAATTATTCTGTGTGTGTTATGTTTTGTATCCTTTCCTTTGACAGTTTCTGCTGCCATTGATCATTGAGAAGCTGGATTCGGATGTTCAGAGTTCCAAAGTGGACTCTCTGCAGACACTGGTACACACTTGCTAGACTAACTGGATTAGTGCTTCTCAAATGGTTCTGCTTTAGGATTTAGGTTTTATACTGGTCATCAAGTGAAGAACCAATACAGCTATAAATAGCAACAAAAATAAACAACATAGTCAAAGTTTGAAATTGATATTATCATTATCTTGACCCAATCTTTTGCATATTTCCATCTGCCTCATTTGACCAGCTCAAATTTCTGCCAACCAGGGTTTTTATAGGAAACTAAAACAAAAACAGCTAAAAAAGTTACTAAAGTACGCTTGACTGAAATTAAATAAATGTACAAAAACGTATTTTATTGCAGCTGGAAGCCAAGGCAAAATTTTACTTTCATTTAGTTTACAAATAAAACTAAAACTAGGGCTGTCAAATGATTTATCACGATTAATCACATCCAAAATAAAAGTTAGTTTACATACTAAATGTGTGTTTACTGTGTATTAGGGTTGGGCCGATGGCCGATAGACATCACGATCCTCCGTCCCGCCCCCGCCGCAGCAGCAACCCGCTCGCGAAAAACACTTAATCACACTATATAGCCAACTGAAATGCATGCTTTCAATTTCCGCATCTTTACTTATTTTATTATTATTATTATGAGGAAATAATAACAAGGAGGTTGTTAGCGATCACAATACAAATTACAGTGAACTCCAAACGAATTACACAAACTAGTTTGTTTACGTTAATAAATGAGGCATACAAAGACAGCAGAAAAAAATCTAAATAATTTAGATTAAATTAGATTAAATAAACTACACCAAATATGTCTTTTTCATGTTTTTACCATAACAAGCAGAGCTTGGAACAAAAAGCAAGGGAATATATTTTTTTCCATTGAAATACAACTGTACAATACAAAGCCTAGTATACATTATAAATAACAGTTTATCATTCAAATGCATTGGGAATATGGAAACACTTGGAATTGTGCCCGAATTACAGAGGCCAACACCTGCTATTTTTAGTTTCACTTTGTTTTGGTTTCTTAACTTTATATATTTTGTTTCATTCCTGTTCTGTTCTGAATACCGTTACATTTAAATGATTCGTTTTGGAGTCAGTGTAACTAACTTATAGCTATATTTATATATATATATATATGTTTATAGTGTTTATAATGTTAATACATAATAATATTTTGCTTGATTTGGTATTATTTCTGATATTACACTTTCTCTCTAAACATTCCGCTCATTAAATGCGGTTGGAGAGAGTGGGTTAAGCAGTAAGCAATCAATGAGAGCCATTTTGAACTTAAAAAAGCTGATTGGTTGAAAATATGTTAAGGACCAACACACATCCTCCAGATACATCTACATAAACCAGCGCTTGCTCTGTCTCATACGCACTCACTGTCACGATCTAATGCACTTGTTAATGCCGGATCTTTAAAAACAAATACCGGAGCGCAAAAATCCAAAATTTGACATTTTCCGGAACAGGATCCGGAAGGATCCGGCTCAAATTAAGCACTGGTGGAAACGGTAGGCTACAATTAATTAATTAGTTATGAATTAATTATTTAACAACAACCATCCCTCACTCCCGCCCCCCGTCCCCCGCCAACGATGCCATCGTCCATCGCGATGTTTCACATTAGACATAGTAC
>NC_133382.1:1343871-1440587 GCF_049309525.1 Garra rufa
ATATATACTTAAATAGACTTTCAAAACTATTTTTGGGATTTTTTAGGGTGTGTGGTTTTGGATATTTTAATATCCATAATGTCCTTTTTTATATATTTATTTATATTAAATAAAATGTAATGTTAGTATTTATTTCAGTTTAAGTAATTTTAGAAAAAGAAGTTCTTAATTTGTGTGTGTGTGTGTGTGTGTGTGTGTGTGTATATATATATATATATATAATTTAAATAAGACTTTAAAAACTATTTTTGGGATTTTTTGTTTGTTTGTGTGGTTTTGGATATTTTAAAATTAAATTACATTTTTGTAATTTTGGCCTTTTTTATTAATTTAAAAAAATATAAAAAGCACACTAATAACAGAAAATAAAACTGAAGTAAACAAAAATGTCCATAAGGTCGCACAAGGGTTGAAATGTTATGAGCAGTAAGAAACAGATGACTAGTCTAAGGCTGATGATACACAGGGCAAATTTTTGAGCAATTTAATCGGGCAACTTTTTTTTAGCAATGTTGCTTGGGCACTTTCCCATTGAGAATAGGTAACAAATCTGAATAATTTAGATCAGTCATGGGCTTTATATCTCACCTGGGTGCCCACTGACGGCAACATTTGCCAAAGTTGCCCGGCAACATTGCTCAAAAAGTTGCCCAGTGTATCATCAGCATTAAAGATTGATGTGAATATGCAGCACTATATATATATATATATATATATATATATATATATATATATATATATATATATATATATATATATAATATTACATTATGCTATTATTTATTATGTATGTTTTTGGTTATTTTAATATTACATTTTTGTAATTTTGGATTTTTGTCCTTTTTATTTTTTTTTGTATTAAATTAAATAAATACAACTTGGGATTTTTTTTTTTTTAGATGTGTGCTTTTGGATATTTTACTATTTAATTACATTTTTGTGATTTTGGTCTTTTGTCCTTTTTGTTAATTTTTTAGTTTAATTTAATATAATTTTGTGTTTACCTATTTATATTTAATTTATTTTTAGTATTTATTTCAGTTTTAGTTTTAGTCATTTTAGAAGAAATTTTCTATAAGGTTTTTAAATGTAATTTGCCATCATGTGACCTCAATATGACATCATCAGGTCACGTCACACCACCGTTTTTAGCAGGAGCTCACCTTCCACCTGCGATATTTGGAAAAAACAAGGTGTGCAGATGGCCGTCTCATTTGAGGCAGATTAAAACATGTTGTAAGTAATACTCACTTTCATCAGTCCATGGCCGTATCAGATGGAGCGTAAGGAAGTGCGCTCAGTGCTGGTTTACACTGCTCCGGTGTCTCCAAGCTTTTCTTGGTTGTTGTCACATAAGGTGAACTGCCAAGGACTTGATCAAATATTTAGCGTGTTGTTTTCTGTCTTGGACATTAGTTGATAATCCTGTGCAATAGTTATCCTCCCCTTCACCATGTATTTTGAGCTTGTGATGTTGTATCTAATCAAACTAATGCTTTTCTGTGTCAGACAAGGTGTGTGTGTGTGTGTGTGTGTGTGTGTGTGTGTGTGTGTGTGTGTGTGTGTGTGTGTGTGTGTGTGTGTGTGTTGCACTGCTGGAGTAAGTGTGTTGGAAATGAGATTCAGGACAGTTTCTCTCTTGGTACAGATGAGTTGAGAACAGGGCTTGTTGGGTTCTTTTTGAATACATTTATTTGATAAGACAGCTGGGTAAGGATTTTAATTACATTCTGTGTGCCTGAAAGATTGACTCATATCTCCAGAAGATATTCCAAAAAATATTTTTGTTTATTTGATTTTTTTTCTTCTGTGTTTGTTGCGTGTTTGAATTTGAAAGTTAATTTATTTAGCTAGTTTTCTACAATAGCTTGAAATGTCTTCTATATTTGTGTTATTATTTTTAATTAATGAATTACCTTGCGTATTTATTTATTTATTTACCAATTTATTTTGTTTTACTGAAATATCTCAGCATGTATGCAGAATGTGTATTTAAAATGTTTCATTAAAAATGTTTTTCAAAATTAATTAATTGGTTCAAAAAATTATGTATTAAGTTTTCTGAAATATCTTGGAATGTCGTCAGTATGCATTTAAGATTAATAGTTTTTTTTCACATTTTTTCTAAATTATTATTTTTCTTTATTTACCAATTTAATTAGTTTTCTGAAATATCTCAGTATGTGTATTTAAAATCTTTCATTAAAAATATATATTTACATTTTTTTTAATAAATAGATTTTTTTCTTTATTTACAAATATATTTCATTTTCTGAAGTATCTCAGAATGTCTTTAGTATTTCTTTTATAAAATAAAACTTATTTTTAAGAAATATGTATTTAATTAATGTATTTGTAATAAAATTACATTTGTAAAAAAATATTTTTTTTTTTTTAAATTGTTTTTTTAACCAAAGGTCTTCAGTATGTGTATTTAAACTTGATTATTTTTTAAGAAATATGTATTTTTTTATTAATGTATTTGTAATTAAAAATTTTAATTTGTAAAAAAAAATTTTTTAAATTAAATTTTATTTTTACCCAAAGGTCTTCAGTAGGTGTATTTGAACTTGCTCATTTAAATGTTTTTCTTTTCAAAACTAATTAATTTAATCATTATAAATTTTCATTAAAAAGTTTTTTTTTTCTAAATTAATTAATGTATTATTTTCTACCTTGGAATGTCTTCAGTATGCGTATTTGTGTATTTGAAATTTTTCATTTGTAGAAAAAAAATAAAAAAAGTAAAAAATTTTTTTTTTTTACCAATTTATTTAGTTTTCTGAAATATCTTGAAATGTCTCAGTATGTGTATTTAAACTTTTTAATTTAATAAATAAATCTTTAATTTACAAATTTATTTAATTTTGTGAAATCTCTCAGAATGTCTTCAATGTGTATTTTTTTGAAGTAATAATTAATTTAAATGTATTTATTTTTTGGAACATCTATATATGGGTGTGTTTATGATTTTAATTTTTTTAATTTATGAATTTTAATCTGTCTTAATTTACTTATACATTTTTTTTTGCAATGACTTGGAATGCCTTTGTTTTTTTTGAGGGGGGTAACTACGCATTGGGCTTAAAATGGACTTTGTGACAACTGTTTTGTCTTGTGGCAAAGTCTCCTGGTTTAATTTTGGTCCCGTTTCAGAGAAATGTTCCGAGAAACGAGAGCGTCTACATGTTTGACTAGCTGTTTTAAAAACTTTAAAGGCAGTGTTTCAGTGTTCGCGTAGTTACTGCACTTTGCCTTTGGAGGGCAGAATAGTTGTAATTGCTGTTTGTCATTTGCTGATTCCAGAAATCTTTGCTCCTCCAGGCTGCTGTATTATTTACGGTGTTTGTGTGCTTAATGAAGACCCTAAAGGTCAGACAGCTAGTGTTTCTGTTTTCGGTCAGGCTGTCTGTAAGCGTGTGTGAGACGCTGAGCTCCTGTGGTTGTGCGTGTTTCAGGCGGTGGGATGCGCAGCTGGAGGTGGTTCCTCTCCAGAGTCATGCGTCTCTTCCTGCGCTGGTTCAGGCTCTGTCCTCGAAGGGGACGCAGAAAGCGTCCGAGCCGATTGCGGGACCTGTGGAACTACGGGAGGGTGCTCCTCAAGTCCCTGTACTTCAACGTCCTGACCAATTCAGACACGGTGATGGACTGTGTGTTTGAGCCCATCTACTGGCTGGTGGACAACATGACCCGCTGGTTCGGAGTGGTACGTGGAATCACATCTGATTCATGTATTTCATAGTTTTTTTAACACAAAGTAAGTTGTGCAGAGTTCTGAGCTTCTCTGTTTAAAGTTGACCTGCTCCCAGTCTTTCCTGTTTCTAATGGCTGTTCTCTGTTTTCTGATGCAGGTGTTTGTGTCTCTAGTGATCGCTCTGACCAGCTCCGTCGTGATCATCGTGTATCTGTGTGTGCTGCCCATCATCTTCAGCTCGTACCCCGTTCACTGGATCCTCTGGCACATCTGTTACGGACACTGGAACCTCCTCATGATCGTCTTTCATTACTATAAAGCCACGACCACATCTCCGGGTTTCCCACCGCAGGTGCCTCAACTTATTTCACGTTTTACACCACTTTGAAAAGATACTTGAAAAAAAAAAGGTAGTTTATTTATGTAGGAATAAATGTGTTTGTGTTGATTTTTTTTTATTAATTAATTAAATTAATGAATAACTTTATTTATTTATTTACCAATTTATTAAATTTTCTGATATCTTGATTGATTTTTTAAAATAGTTTTTAATTTAATTTATTTACTAATTTATTTCGTTTTCTGAATATATCTGAATGTTTTCAGTATGTGTATTTAATTTGTTAATTAATTAATTATTTACCAATTTATTTAGCTTTCTAAAACGTCTTTGAATGTTTTCAGTATGTTTATTTAATTTTTTTAATTTACCAATTTATTTAGTTTTCTGAAATATCTTTGAATGTGTTCAGTATGTGTATTGATTTAATTTGTTAAATTATTTAATTTATTTACCCATTTATTTTGTTTTCTGAAATATCTGAATGTTTTCAGTATGTGTATTTATTTAATTTGTTAATTAATTAATTATTTACCAATTTATTTAGCTTTCTGAAACGTCTTTGAATGTTTTCAGTATGTTTATTTGATTTTTTAAAATATTTTTTTTATTTAGTTTTCTGAAATATCTGAATGTTTTCAGTATGTGTATTTATTTAATTGTTAATTTAAATTTAAATGTTAAATTATTAATTATTTAATGTATTTATTTACCAATTAATTTGGTTTTCTAAAATATCTTTGAATGTTTGTGTATTTATTATTTATTATTATTTTTTCACTCAGTTTCAAAGTATGTAATGTTGTGATTGTCTTTGTAGCTCATGACTCATAACTCCTAAATGAAGACTTTCCAAATCCCCATGAGAAAATGAACGGAAAATAATTATTTCATAAAGTGATTATTTTTTTGCTAGTTCCATTTGGAACAGAAATAAAACAATTCAAATGTCACATTAGCAAGCTCCATTTACAGTCATTCATTCATTTTTGTCAAAATGTATCATTTTGTTTTTTATGTGTTTTGTTTTAGGAAAAGAGTGATATACCAACTGTTACAATTTGTAAAAAATGTATCGTTCCCAAACCAGCAAGAACTCATCACTGCAGTATCTGCAGCAGGTAAATAAACTCCTGAAACACTCACAACTAAAATATCTGATGCACATTGTTTAGAGGAAAATATTAGGCAGGTTGTGGAATAAAAATGTAGTAAATAATGGATTAAAATTCATTCAATTACTATTTTAAAAATAATTCACCAATTTAATTTTTTTTTTTCATCAGATTAATCAAAAATAGTCGGTTTAAAACAAAATAATAATTTTTCTGTTTTGTTTTTTTCATCACAGGTGTATTTTGAAAATGGACCACCACTGTCGTATCCTTGTGAAGCAGCTAGTGAATGAAAATGACCTTACAATACTGTAAGAAAAGTGAATGTTTAGTCTTTTTCTTTATAATGTTGTGGTTTTCGTCTTAACTGAGCTGTCATCAGCCTGGCTCAATAACTGTGTTGGTCATTTCAACCACCGTTACTTCTTCAGTTTCTGTCTGTTCATGACCATGGGCTGCATCTACTGCAGCATCAGTGCCAAAGACATGTTCCTGGACGCTTACAACGCCATCGAGGTGAGTCTGCATGAGCACTGACACTGCCGCTCAAAAGTTAAGTTAAAAGTATAAAGAAGTCTCTTCTGCTCATCGAAGCTGCATTTATTTGATTAAAAATACAGAAAACAAACAGTAAAACTGCTAAATGTTATTTCAGTATAAAATAGTGTTTTCTATTTTAATATACTTTAAAATGTATTTTTTTCCTGTAATGCAAAGCTGAATTTATCAGCTGTTTCTTCATCCTTCAGAAATCATTCGAATATGTTGATTTATTACTAGATTTATTTTTTTTTGGAACCTGTGATACTTTTTCATGATTCTTTGATGAATAAAAAGTTTAAAAGAACAGCATTTATTCAAAATAGAAGTATTTTCTATCACTTTTTTTATTAATTTAACACATCCTTGCTAAATAAAAGCATTCATTTACTAATAAAAAAGAAAGAATACAATTTTACTGACCCCAAACTTTTAAACAGTAGTGTATAGTGTTAGAAAAGATTTCTATTTTAAATAAATGCTGTTCTTTTAAACTTTTTATTGATCAAAGAATCAAAGAGTATCACAGGTTCCAAAAGGCACAACTGTTTAACACTGATAATAAAAGTAATAAATCAGCATATTAGACTGATTTCTGAAGGATCATTCATTTTGGAAAATTCTGTTTTAATCACAAAGATTAAATTAAGTTTTAACGTATATTAAAACAGAAAAGTGTTATTTTGCATTGGACTGATATTTCACAGTATACATTTTTTTTCTGTATTTTTGAACAAATAAATGCATCCTTGATGAGCAGAAGAATCTTCTTTACAAAACATTACAAAAAACTTGTATATACATACACTAGATTTACTGTCTCTTGTGCTCACCAAGGCTGCATTTATTTGATCAAAAATACAGTAAAAATCTAAAAACATTATTAAATGTAAAATAACCGCTTTCTTTGTGAATATCTGTTAAAATGTAATTTATTTCTGAGAGTCAAAGCTGCATTTTCAGCATCATTACTGCAGTCTTCAGTGTCACATGATCCTTCAGGAATCATTCTGATATGCTGATTCGCTGCTCAAGAAATATTTCTAATTATTAGCAATGTTGAAATCATTCATTATTTGTAGAAACTGTGATGCATTTGATTTTTCAGCATTCGAAGATTAACAGAAAGTTCAAAGAACAGCATTTATTTGAAAATAGAAATCTTTTGTAACACTATAAACATTTTACTGTCACTTATGATCAACTGAACGCAGCCTTGATCAATAAAAGTATCCATTTCTATCAAAAACAGAAGATATGTGTGATTGTTTGATGTGTGTTTGTAGTCAGGCAGGTATGTGGGCGGTCCCTCTCAGGGGGAGGCGGGGCCGGGGGCGGGGCTAATCTATATGTCACTCTCACAGCAGGTAGACGCTGCACAGGTAGAGGCTGCTGGTTCACATGTGGAGAATACTCCTAGAGGGCAATAACTTTAGTTTGTTTCTTGTCTTAATGTGAGGAATGTTCCGAGTTAAAGACAAGTTCAGCCTGTTTTAGCTCATTTTCAACTCTCTAAAAGTCACGTTTGCACTAATGCATCTACAAGAGAAGCCTATGGGGCAAAACATTGTAGAAGGCTTAAACTTTATATGTGACACTGGAACACAAGTAGCACGGGTATATTTGCAGCAATAGCTTATATATATATATATTAGGGGTGGGCATAGATTAATTTTTTTAATCTAGATTAATCTAGATTAAATCTTGCAATTAATCTAGATTAATCTAGATTAAAATGGCTAATTTGAATTCTGCTGAAGGCATTCAGAATATGTGTGCTACCCAAATAATGACTTAAAGTCTTTGAGAATGGATCATACAGCTCATAAAGCTGTTCTATGATAATTTGTTGATGAAAATAAATTATGTTCAATTAGATGTACTTGTGTTTACTAACTAACTAACAATGAAATAATTTTTTCTCCCTATTAGATTGTGTTTTTTTTACGTCAACACCTACCCAGCCCATCACATGTTACACCGTACTTTTATTTTGACAGGTTGCCGTGACGTTTCTGTGTCATACAGTATGATATGATGCTAGTTTTCTCAAATGAAACGGTAAAAGTGACACTCACAGCAGTTTGGGAGATTGAGTTTATTTGTTCATGTGAGATGAAAATGCCAAAAATTACCGGGAGCGTCACGTGTGTTTCAGTATGCGTGTAGTAAAAGCGCGTCTCCGCAATGCATACATAGTACAGCTAGGCAAACGGAACATATCGGATTCATATTAAAACGGTCTTTTTGCATTTCAGTTTTCACATACACTAGTCCATATCGCGATTTGAATTAAGTGACTGACCAACATTTGATTTATGAATCCAAGAAACGACGAATTTACGTGGCATTTCGCTATAGTAGATTCGGTTTTTATGAATGGAGGACGACGCGACCCCGTCTGTGTTTTGGCGGAGGAGACTTAAACGCGCGACCATATTCTACAGTCTTCGGTATACATCCACGTTAAACTATCAAGGTGAAAGTCATCATAGCTTGCGTAGTTTAGACCCAGCTCCCAACCCAAATTTGAGAATAGATTAACGGCGATATTTTTTTTATCGCGCGATAAGAGTTTCACGTTAACGCAGCACGTTAACGCCGATAACGGCCCACCACTAATATATATATATATATATATATATATATATATATATATATATATATATATATATATATAAATAATTATCGATTTTGCCAAGAATTTTTTAATGATGTTTATAATGTTCCAAAACATTTCTATTTTAAATAAATGCTGTTCTTTTAAACTTTCTATTCATCTGTGAATCCTGAAAAATAAAATGCATCACAGTTTCCACTAAAATATTGTGATCATGTGACACTGAAGACTGGAGTAATGATGCTGAAAATTCAGCTTTGATCACAGAAATAAATTACATTTTAAAATGTATTCAAATAGAAAACCGTTATTTAAAATAGTAAAAATATTTCCAAATTTTACTACTTAAAAGTCTACATCTTTATTAGACTAACTATTTATTAAAAGTAATAGTTTTTGGTGCAAGGACATTAAATGAGAAATGTAGCATTAAA
The DNA here is from genome assembly GCF_049309525.1 of Garra rufa. NCBI lineage: Eukaryota > Metazoa > Chordata > Actinopteri > Cypriniformes > Cyprinidae > Garra > Garra rufa. Next base: position 1,352,615 of record NC_133382.1, read on the forward strand.
GATTTTTACAATGTTACAATTTTTACAAAGATTTCTATTTCAAATGAATGCTGTTCTTTTGAACTTTCTATTCATCTGTGAATCATGGAAAATAAAATATGAGTGCTTTCACAAAAATATCAGGCAGATATGAATAATAATCAAATGTTTTTCAAGCAGCAAATCAAATCTTAGAATGATTTCTGAAGGATCATGTGACTCTGAAGACTGCAGTAATGATGCTGAAAATTCAGCTTTGATCACAGGAATAAATTACATTTTACAATACATCTAAATAGAAAACAGTTAATTTAAATAGTAAAATATTTTTGAATTTTATTACTTCATTTTTGTACTTAAAATGTAAAAAAAACATTACAAATCTTGCTGTCCAAAAACATTTGACTGGTAGCTTAAATTCAGTCAAAAATAGACATTTATAATGTTCCAAATGTTTTCTGTTTATGAATAAAAAATACATAATCAAATGTTTGTTAAGCAGCAAATCAAATGTTAGAATGATTTCTGAAGGATCATGTGACACTGAAGACTGCAGTAATGATGCTGAAAATGCAGCTTTGATCACAGAAATAAATTACATTATAATATATATCGAAATAGAAAGCAGTTTTTTGTAATAATAAAAATATTTGACATTTTTAATGTTTTTACTGTAGTCTGGATCAAATAAATGCAGGCTTGGTGAGCAGAAGAGGCTTACCTAAAAAAAATTCAATATTAATAATAATCTGAAATGTTTTTGAGAAGCAAATCAAATGTTAGAATGATTTCTGAAGGATCATGTGACTCTGAAGACTGCAGTAATGGTGGTGATAAATTCAGCTTTGATCACAGGAATAAATTACATTTTAAAATATATTTAAATAGAAAGCAGTTATTTTAAATAGTACAAATATTTAATTTTTTTTACTGTAGTTTAAATCAAATAAATGCAGGCTTGGTGAGCAGAAGAAACTTCTTAAAAAAAAAAAAAAACTCCAACTGATGCTGAAAATTCAGCTTTGATCACAGAAATAAATTACATTATAATATATGTTGAAATAGTAAAAATATGACATTTTTACTGTTTTTACTGTAGTTTGGATCAAATAGATGCAGGCTTAGTGAGTAGAAGACGCTTTCTTTAAAAAAAATTCAGCTTTGATCGCAGAAATAAATTACACTTGAACAGATATTCACATAGAAAACAGCTGTTTTAAATTGTAATAATATTTCACAATTTTTACTGTGTTTTTGACCAAATAAATACAGCCTCGCTGAGCAGAAGAGCCTCAAAACCTTCTTCCAGACCCCACACTTTTGAACATCAGTGTAAGTTTCTTATAACAACATGATTGTCTTGTCTGTTGCAGAGCTCCTATCAGACTCCTCCTCCGGCGTTCACCCATCAGGAGAGATTGGTTCACAAGAGCCTGGTTTATCTGTGGGTGTTGACCAGGTGAGTTAGGACTGTTTGCTCATATTAAAGCGTGATCGTGTGTGGCTGGAGGTCTGATGTCTGTGGTGTGTCTTCAGCTCGGTGTGTGTGGCGTTAGGAGCGCTGACGTTGTGGCACGCTCTGCTCATCACCAGAGGAGAGACCAGCGTGGAGAGACACATCAACCGCAAAGAGAGAAAACGACTCCGACTGAAGGGCAAAGTAAGACATCATTAGCTGAACAACCACCAGTTTATTGGATTTTCTTCTTTGGATTTCACTTTTTTATTATTATTTACTACTACTATTTGTGGAGGGCCGTTTCCGCCACTGAATTAAAAAAAAAAAAAATCTCACAATTCTTCACAAAGACTTTTTTTTTCCTTGGAATTTTAAGATATAAACTTGCAATTCTGATGTGGTTTTTTTTTGCAATTGCAAGTTTGTATCTGGCAATTCTGACTTCTAAACTTGAAATTTTGAGAAATTTCTGCCACTGAATAAAAAAAGGAAATTGCGACTTTTTATTTGACGCTTCTTTTTTCTCAGAATTGCATGATATAAACTTGCAATTGTGACTTTTTCTCAGAATTATGAGTTTATATCTTGCAATTGCTACTTTATGAGAAATTGAGTTTATATCATGCAATTCTGGCTTCTTTTTTCATAATTGCAAGTTTATATCTCATAATAAAAAAAAAGTCCGAATTGTGAGATAAGTCACAATTCTGATTTTTTTTCCTCGCAATTGCAAGTTTGTTTCTCAAACTTTTTTCTCAGAATTGTTAGATATAAAACATGCAATTGTTATAAAGTTCAATTTTCAGATGGAAAAAAGACATGTTCTCGGAATTGCGTTTAATTCTGGCTTATAAAGTAACAGTTGCAAGATATAACCTCACAATTCTGAAAAAAGTCACAATTGTGAGTTTATATCTCGCAATTCTGACTTTATAACTTGTACGTTTATATCTGATAATTCTAAGAAGTTTTTTCTCGCAGTTGCCAGTTTGTGAGATATAAACTATTACAAACAATTATGAGTTATAAAGTCCAATTTTGAGATGGGAAAAAGACTGATCTCTTCTTAAAAACTCATAATTGACTTTTCTTCTTGGAATTTTAAGATATAAACTCACAATTCTGAGAAAAGTCAATTGTTGCGAGTTTTTTTATCTTGCAATTGCCAGTTATATCCTGCAATTCTGATTCTGATAATTTCTCAAAATTGCAAGTTTATCTCATAATTCTGAGAAAAAGAGTCAGAATTGCAGGATATAAACTTGCAATTCTGATTTCTTTTTCGCAATTGTGAGTTTTTCTCTCGTATTTCTGAGAATTATGAGATATAAACTCACAACTGCGAGTTACAAAGTCCAGTTTTGAGATGGGGAGAAATGACTGATATGTTCTCAGAATTGCGAGTTTATATCTCACAATTCTAACTTAACTCATAATTACGACTTATAAAGTAACAATTGCAAGATAATCTTACAATTCTGAGAAAAAAGTCACAATTGGAAGTTTATATCATGCATTTCTGACTTCATTTCTCAGAACTGCAAGTTTATATCTCACAATTCTGACTATACAGAATTATGAGCAATTCTGACTTTTCTCTTAGAATTGAGAGATAAAAACTCGCAATTGTAAGTTATAAAGTCCAATTTTGAAATGCAAAAATATGTTCTCAGAATTGCAAGTTTATATCTCACAATTCTGAGAAAAAATGTAGAATTGCGAGATACAAACTCACAATTGCAAAAATAAAATCAGAATTGCAAGTTTATATCTCACAATTCTGACTTTAACTCATAATTGCGACTTATAAAGTAGCAATTGCAAGATATAAACTCACAATTCTGAGAAAAAGTCACAATTGCAAGTTTATATCATGCAGTTCTGAGAAAAAAGTCAGAAGTGTCAAATAAAGTCGCAATTTCCTTTTTTTATTCAGTGGCAGAAATGGGCTTCCTCAACTACTAGTACTACTATTCATTATTATTCATTTAATAAATACATTTTCTCTTGTTTTAATTTAATGGTTCAATTTTTGTATTAATAATAATCATAATAAAGGTTATATTTTACATTTATTTATATATATATAATTAAATACAAGCTGTATGCTCCTTTTTGAACCAAAACGCCTGTTGTGAACTCGACTGTCTGTTTACAGGTTTTCCGTAATCCATACCACCATGGAAAAATTAACAACTGGAAGATATTTTTTGGTGTTGAGAAGCAGAGGTGAGACATTTACCTTTTTATTAAAGTATTTTCCCCCAATTTGGATAAAGCTACAAGTGAAATAGTGCAGTTGTCTGTAACATGAACTGTTCTGGCTCTCCTCCAGGGACTGGCTGACACGAGTTCTGCTGCCCTCCAGTCATCTTCCTCGAGGGGACGGCCTGATATGGGACTGTCCCGCTTACAGGAACAAGACTGTGGCCATCTGACCTCACAGACGCGCTCATATACTCTTATGATCAACCATGATGACTGAAGGGTCTCTGAATCACTCCTGTCCATCACAAATCAACATCTGCTGTCGTTTCAAGCTCATCTGAGGGTTTTCTACACATGCCGAGTTCAGAGTACTTGGTGCCAAAGACTTCAAGTGAACGGATTTTAGTGCCGTCTGTGGAATATTTATACTTTTTAACTTAAAGATTCCGTTTTGACGGTGATCATGATGATTGATGGGAATCTGTTGTTTATCAAACCCTTTGAATGTCCAGACATTTCCAAAGCGGTCCATGTGTTTTGTTAAAATGAAGTTTACATTCTATTGCAAATTTTTTTCTAACAGTGCTTACTGTGAGCTCCAGACGTCTGAGAGCCGTGGGAAAAATTCTACATACTAAATCTTTTATATTCCAATTCTAACTAGAATTTTAGGAAGTCTGATTTTTGGTAAGTTCAGCGTTTGCTCAAAATGAAAAGAATCATTGTTCACTCCTGTCATATTTGCACAAGCATATTTATTTAGATTTTTTTTCTTTCTGAGTTTTAAATATTAGGTAACACTTTACATATTTTCAGTATGTTCTCAGACTAACTATGGATAAATGTAAGCAAGATAAAAACATGTTTGCTGTTTCAGTGATTTGAGTCAACATATCATTTTGTGCTTTAACTGCCTGAAAGATGTTTGTAACTTCAAAAGGTTCATATTAAGGCCAGTCCAACACACAATGTACAAATAAACTAGTGCGATATGTGACTCTGGAGCACAAAAACAGTCTTAAGTAGCATAGGTATGTTTGGAGCAATAGCCAAAAATACATTGCATGGGTCAAAATTTTCTTTTATGCCAAAAATCATTCGGATATTAAGTAAAGATCATGTTCTATGAAGATATTTGGTAAATTACCTACTGTAAGTAAAATTTTCAATTAGTGATAGGCATTGCTAAGAACTTCATTTGGACAACTAAAGGTGATTTTCTCAATATTTTGATTTTTTTTGCACCCTCAGATTTTCAAATAGTTGTATCTCAGCCAAATATTGTCCTATCCTAACAAACCATACACCAATAGAAAGCTTTTTTACTCATTTAAAAGAATCCCTTATGACTGGTTTTGTGGTCCAGGGTCACGTATAGAATAGCAATAAAACAGTTCTGGGAAATTATGACAGAGAAAACCACCTCAGTTTGTATCTTTCCTTTTTCAACATAAATTATGTTTGACTTAAACCTTATTTTGTTTGTCGTCTTGTTTTGAAGCGGTCCCGTTATTAATATACTGATTTATATATTTCAGTGTGGTGTTACTGTATTAGTATTAGGTTTCTGAACTTGCGTTCCGTCATGTTTTTAATGTTGTTTACATGTCTATCCGGTGTTTTTAAAATGCTAAAGTCAAACCATGTGCAAATTCATCAGCAAATACACACTTTTGATAAAGATAGTTCACCCAAAAATGTAAATGTGATGTTTATCTGCTTATCCCCAGGGCATCCAAGATGTAGTTGAATTTGTTTCTTCAGTAGAACACAAACAAAGATTTTTAACTCAAACTGTTGCAGTCCGTCAGTCATATAATGGCAGTCAATGGTTACCAAATCTATAAGATTAAAAAAAAAAAAAAAAACGTAGAACACAAAGATTTTTAACTCAAACTGTTGCAGTCTGTCAGTCATATAATGGCAGTCAATGGTTACCAAATCTTTAAGATAAAAAAAAAATACATAGACAAATCCAAATTACACCCTGCAGCTCGTGACGATACATTGAGGTCTTAAGACACAAAACGATCGCTCTGTGCAAAAAACTGAACAGTATTTATATCATTATTTATTACCTTTGATCCACCAGAATGTTCAGCTGTCTGGAGCGCGCTCAAGGCACGTGACGCAGATAAACGTCACATTTTCATTTTAGGTGAACTATCCCTTTAAAGGGGGCATAACACACACAGATTTACCCAATCTCATGTTAACGTCTCATGGGTACCTATAGAGTAGAACTGCATCACCAAAAAGGCTTCAGTTTTCTCATATTTACAAAAGAAACGTACAGCTTTACGATTCTCTCCGAAAATAGCCGAGCTCTTGGAGGCGCGCCGTGGGCGGAGCTAAAGATTGACGAGCGAGTGCGCGCCGATTTTAAACAAAACACATTTGATGCCGTTTCACTTACCAACTGCAGTTCTGAATCATGACTGGGATCTTTCATAGCTGGGACCGCTCCATCTTTCAGTATCAAACCATGTGAAAATCCAGCGTCGAACTGGGCCTTGTTTATAAAACGTTCAACACACTCCGTTTCTACTTCGGAAAAACAAACTGCATCCACTGTTCACGTAACGATGGGTTCTTCTTGAAGCTGAGCCAGGTTACTTTTGCCTTACAAACAAAACCACACTTCTTTAGAGACATTCTTAGCGAGTGAGTTCCGTACAGCAGTGCAGCCGAATGAAGCGCGTGGGCGCGCTCTTGAGCTCGCTCTGGTCGATGAGTGCGCGAGCGCGCTTTTCCGGGAGAAATGCCCATGTAAGGAATTCCACCCTTCAGGACGTCATGAAGAGCCATGACCGGTTTTTTTTTTTTTTTTTTTAAACCTCATTTTGGAAAGATTGTTTTTCTGCTTTTTCAGTCAAAATTTATCTAACATAACTCTGAATATGAAATAAATTATTTTGAGAGTGATACAAATGTTCACAATTTTGCAAATTTTATCATTTTGAATGGCAAATTTTTCATTCATAATCTGTATTTGGTGTCTTGTGAATGTTTTCCTTTTTATTTGTATGTTTTTGTTCTTTAACCATCTTTGGAGCTTCTGTTTTTGATGCATGTTTTCTGTAATATAATGTTGTTTACAATGTTCAATAATGATTAAAAAAAATCTTTGTACATCCAGGAGAAAACTGGTTATAGTTGTGATTTGACCTCAAAGAATGTTTTAGTGTAGTTTGAATCAAAAGTATGTTTACGTTGTTGAATCTGATTATTTTATTTGGAAAATTTCATATTCATAAAAGTAGAAGAAAAAATTCTAAGCCTTGTTTAAAGGTTTGTATAAATGTTTTTTTATTCATATATGGATTCTCTTCAATGCATCAATAGTAAAAAAAAAAAAAAAAGTAAATATACAGTTGTATTTGCTAAAGATTAGATAAAGTTGATTGAAAAGTGAGATTATATACCCTGTCTTTTGGAATACTGACATTTTGTTGTACTTATCTTGTATTTTTGTATATTTATATGTAAAATGTAAACCCTATTTTTTGTCTTATATTTGTATGTTTTTTTGTAGTTTGTAATAAAAAAAAAACTAGGTCTAGAAATCACAATTTTAGATAGCTAGTAATTTATTAATACTTTTTAATAAATAAATAAATATCTTATAATATCTTAAACATTTAAATTAATGTTTCCTAATTATTTATTAATTTCAAAATGTTTTTTTTTGAGTAGGCCTAGGCCATTGATGAATACTTTAAATATTCATTTAAAATAAATAATTTATTATATATTTATATATATTAATTAATTAAATATTTTTTTAAATGTTTAATTTTTAAAAAGTATATCTATATAAATTAAATATATAATTAAATAAATATAAATAAATCAATTTACAGTTTATTATTGTTTATGTAAATTATTTTTTTATTTTATTTTTAAAATCGCCTTTAAAGTTGTCCAAACGAAGTTCTTAGCAATGCATATTACTAAATAAAAATGAAGTTTTGATATATTTACAGTAGAACATTTACAAAATATCTTTATGGAGCATAATCTTTACTTGATATCAATGATTTTTGGCATCAAAGAAAAATTTCTCATTTTGACCCATACAATATATTTTTGGCTACTGCTATAAATATAACCATGCTGCTGTCACTTAATGCAAAAAAAATAACTAAATAAAATGAATAAATTCACGACAAGTACGAGTCAAAGCTGTGTCACAATCTACACATTTACAAAAAGGTTTTATTTGACAGGTTATGACACATAAATATGGTTTTATATTCTTGGCATCAGTTTTGTCAGTTTGACCTTTTTAAGTTAGTCTCAAAAATGAACAACCAACGTTGTGTCTAATGAAACACATCTGTTCAGAAATACTGTTATCTTCAAAGTAACATTCCTATAATAGTGAGCCGGCGTGATTGAACAAACCTGTGTCTGATTTACTCTGTGATCTGGATTCAGCGGCGGCTGAAAGTCAGTGCGTGGAGTTTGATGTTCCAGCTGTTTGTTCAGGCGTTTCTGTTCCCAGCAGGACAAACTCATGCCATTTCATAAAAAACAGGGTAAGAGAGTAAAAGCAAAGGCTGTGAGCGCTGATGGTCTAAGTCCATTGTCATTTGTAACAGCAGCAGATCTGATCTTCATCTTCCACCAGGGCTTCCTAATAAACACCTAAAGATGAGAAACACCTCATTAGATGCTGTCAGTGGAAAACTCAGAAACCTGGCTCTGAATATATGTCAGACTCACCATTCTCCTCGAGCCACCACTGCCTCCTTCCTCACCAGACGCTTCTTGTCATCCAGAGGAACAGCGAGAGCCTTCAGGACTCTGGGACGGAACGGCAGGACCTAAAAGAGACACTAAAGCCATTAATTGCACTGTCAAGTCAATGTGATTCATTGGTATTTCGCAGAGATAGTTTATGCATGTTATTCAGAAGACGACATGCACACTTTTAAAAAAGGTACATATTACATTCTTTGCAGAAATGCAATATAACAATGCAATATTTACAACATATTTACAGAAAAAGTATTTGGGGTCAGTGTTGAAATGTTAACTTTTATTCAGCAAAGATGCATTAAACAATCAAAAATGACGGTAAAGATGTTTAAGATGTAACAAAATATTTCAATTTCAAATAAATGCTGTTCTTTCAAACTTTCTATTCATCCCAATCAAATTGTGAATTAAAATTGATACAAATACTGTATGAAACAGCAAAGCTGTAAAAATAATAATATTTTAATATAATATAAAAAGTAATATTTCACAATTTTTACTAATTTTTACTGCGTTTTTTGCAGCCCTGATGAGCAGAAGAGACTTCTTTAAAAAATAAAGAATTTTACTAACTTCAAACATTTTGTTTCTTTTTCTCTCTCTCTCTCTCTCTCTCTCTCTATCTCTCTCTATATATATATATATATATATAGAGAGAGAGAGAGAGATTTAGATAATATTTAATTAAATATATTTACATTTTAAATAAATAATTTTTTTATTTTTACTTTAAAATGTTTTTGTTTCGAGTAGGTCTAGGCCTGGAAATCACAATTTAACTTTTTTCTAACACATGGACAAACATGGAATGTGTGTGATTAATACATTTAAATAAAACTTTTTTAAATCAAGTTTAATTGCATATTAATAACTTTTATAATATTTTTTAACAATTAAAAAAATTAAAAGTGACAGTAAATGTAGTTATAATGTTACTAAAGATGTATATTTCAAATAAAAGCTGTTTGTTTAAACCTTCTACTCATTAACAATTGTTTAAATGTATCACTTTCAACGTGTATCATTTTCAACATTGATAAATAAATAAATCAGAATGATTTCTGAAGGATCATGTGACACTGAAGACTGCAGTAATGATGCTGAAAATTCAGCTTTGATCACAGAAATAAATTACATTTTAACAGATATTCACATAGAAAACAGTTATTTGAAATTGTAATTTTCCATATTTTACTATATTTCTGATCAAATCAATTCTTGATGAGCAGAGGAAACTTCTTTCCAAATAAATAAATTAAATTAATTACCGAACCCAAATTTTTGTATTTTATCTACATCTTTTTTAATTTAATTGCATTTTTGTTTCTGTTTTTCTGAGCAAAAAATAAATATCCTAGATTTTTCCCTAATTTACAGAAGACACCCACTAAAATGTCATTTAGTGTCAATCTTGTCAGGCATATTTACAACAAAAATCAATTTATGACATATTAAAAGACAAATTACTTTCACTCCAAATTAATAACTTTGCCCATTTGTCAGTAAGAATTTTTTTTACTCATTTAAAACACTAATGTAATATGCTCCCTTATTCTTTCATATATTTCAATATGTACAAGTCAGAATAAGCATGTTGCTTGAATTTTGAAAAATATTGTATTACACCGAATGACAATCTAACATTATTCCAACCAAATTAAAATATTTTAAAATGTGACATTTATTTATTTATTTTCAACACTATTTCCAAGATTTCCATGGCTAACTGATGTCTCAGTTTGATTCTCTTACCATATGTTCAGGCAGTCGAGAGAGCGCATGAACACACTGGAGCGACGCAATTCTCACTTTCTGCCGGAGTGAAGACAAAATCAGAATTATTTGAGTTTTATCAGACTGAATTGAATCAAACAAGCTGTTAAATTCAGTACCATAGCAGGGCTGGTGGTGAGGGCCAGCAGACGGGAGAACAGCGCCTCCAGCTGGTTCCTGAGGGCCGGCAGCGGCTCCAGCAACACGGGCTGCAGGCAGGACAGAGTGGAGAGCTGGACCGCTTGATCCGCACACGACAGAGCCTCCAACAACAGCGGCAACAGCTGCCAGAGAACATTTAAAAGACAAGTTCACTTCCAGAACAAAAATACACAGATAATGTACTCAGCATGCTGTCATCCAAAATGTTCATGTCTTTCTTTCTTCAGTCGTAAAGAAATTGTTTTTTGAGGAAAACATTTCTAGAATGTTCGCCATCTAATGGACTTCTATGGTGCCCGCGAGTTTGAACCTCCAAAATGCAGTTTAAATGCAGCTGTAATCTTGTGGTGTTTCACACATCCACACAATAGGCATATCATCTGATAGAACTTCTCATGCTGAACAACTTTGCTTCAAGAACCATTGCTGTCAATCAAATCGTTCATGGATTATTCTCAATTATGTTAAAACATATTTTTGCGAACTAGTCCTAGGTTTTTTGCCCAATCTCGATCAAACCACTGTAGTGCTGTTCTCTAGACTCTCTAGATCAATAATTGTCAAAAAAAAATGTTGCATTTTGTCCTTTGGTTAGCTATAACGGGGTCATTTAAAAAAGGGCCGTGGCCACATGTACCCAAAAGCCTATGGAACCTAAACAAAAACTCAAAACTTTATGAAAATTGGTGCAAACATGAACCAGATGAATCTTAACAAGCGTGCAAAGTTTCATGAAGATCGGACCATAGGTGGCGCTATAACAGAGAAAAAGGTGTCAAAAACATGATATTTCTATTATAAAAGAACTAAAATCGCAATAAAACGTCCATATACTGACATATACACTATATCTTCATATGATATGATAGATCCCCTCATTCTGAACAACTTTGCCTCAAGAACCATTGCTGTCAATCAAATCGTTCATGGATTATTCTCAATTATGTTAAAACCTACTTTTGCGAACTAGTCCTAGGTTTTTTGCCCAATCTCGATCAAACCACTGTAGTGCAGTTCTCTAGACTCTTTAGATCAATAATTATAAAATAAATGTTGCATTTTGTCTTTTGGTTAGCTATAATGGGGTCATTAAAAAAAGGGCAGTGGCCACATGTACCTAAAAGCCTATGGAACCTAAACAAAAACTCAAAACTTTATGAAAATTGGTGCAAACATGAACCAGATGAATCTTAACAAGCATGCAAAGTTTCATGAAGATCGGACCATAGATGGCGCTATAACAGAGAAAAAGGTGTCAAAAACCTGATATTTCTATTGTAAAGAACTAAAATGGCAATAAAATGTCCACATATTGACATATACACTACATCTTCATATCATATGATAGATCTCCACATTCTGAACAACTTTGTCTCTAGGACCACTGTTGTCAATCAAACTGTTCTTTGAATATTTCAGATTATTTAAAAAACATACTTTGGTGAAAAAGTCCTCGGTTTAAACTTTAACTCAAAATCAGTGCAGTACAATTCTCTAGACTCTCTTGGTCAATAATTATCAAAAAAATGTTGGACCTTTGCATTTGGACAGCTATAACAGGGACATTCAATAATATGTACTTTACATAGTTTACCCAAAAGCCTAAAAAAATCCTTAAAGGAAACCCACAACTTCTTATCAGTGTAATTTATTCGGTATTTCCACTTATTTATTTCACTTGCTGAAAATTCAGTGCATTCCTATTCTTCACGACTGAAGAAAGAAAGACATGAACATCTTGGATGACAAGGGGGTGAGCACATTATCTGTAAACTTTTGTTTTGGAGATAAACTAATCCTTCAAGCACATTTAACAAAACTCACCAAAAATACACATCTGAAATCATTAATTTACACAAACTCAACTCACCGCAGGAAGCTCGGTGAGCTGGACCTGTCTGGGAAGGTTGCTGACAATGTGGGACAGTGCTTTCAGATAACAAGACTTCTTCTCTGTGGAACCAAAACAACATTTTAGATGCAAAGCAAACAGTCATGCCTCTGGTTAAGACAGGAAGTGGTAAGCGAGGTACCCTGCTCTGCCGAGTTGAAGCCTTGAACTAGTTTGGTGGAGTTTTCAGCGAAAAAGCGTTGGCGGTACATGATGCGCACGTCTGCGTTGCAATCGCGATTCAGGACATCCGGAGAGTCGCTCATGACGACGCCGAAACCATCGGCTACCTGAGGCCCTAACGCTGCGTCACTCAATAGAGCGAAGAGCTGAAAATAAAGAGACCAATCAAATGTTGAATTTCTCAAAGAGGACTGAAAAGAGAGGAAGAAGACATTAAGAGACTACCTTGTCTGTCAAAGCTGTTGACAGCGGATGATAGCGTAAGAGCAGAGCTTTGGCCACCTGTACAGAAGAAAAATCCATGTTGATTAATGTTTATCTGTTGAGAATATCATGTCCTTTAAAGACCTTGATTAAACAGCTTGATTCATACAGACCATTTGAAGCATTGAAGTTATGACTGAGCAAAAATGATTAGAATACTAAAATAATCTTATTAAACTTTCTTTAACCACTTGAAATGAATAGTAAATGTAATAAAATACAATACATTTTCAAACTAGTGGCTAAAGCAATATATATGAATAAAATATTAATATAAATATTTATAAAATACAAATAATTATAAAAAAATATTTTAGATACTAATTTTTAAATAAACAACAATTACTAAACCTTAAACTGAAACTAAAATATAAAAATAAAACATTTCAAAATATGAACAATATTTTGAAACTAAATCAGCAAGTCGAGAAATGTTTTTAATAAATATATACATATAGTATGCATTAAAATTGGTTTATGTACTAATAAATAACTAAAAAAAGACTTCTTTTAAAATCTACACTGTAATCTTTGGTGTAATATTTTGATGTTTACATTTTTATATTATGCTCATTATTATTTTATATACACATCATGCATATTATATTACACTACCAGTCAAAAGTTTGAGAACAGTAAGATTTTTAAAGAAGTCTCTTCTGCTCACCAAGCCTGCATTTATTTGATCCAAACTACAGGAAAAACAGCACAATTGTGAAATATTTTTACCATTTAAAAGAACTGTTTTCTGTTTGAATGTATTTTAAAATGTAATTTATTCCTGTGATTTCAAACCCGAACTTTCAAAATCATTACTCCAATCACATCATCCTTCAGAAATCATTCTGATATTCTAATTTGCTGTTCAGGATTTTTTTTTCTAGGTTTCTTTGACAATCAGAAAGTTCAGAAAAACAGCATTTATTTGCAACATAAATTATAAATTAATTATAAATTCTCTTATTTATAAATTACAAATTGACATTATAAATTATAAATGTCTTTATCACCAATTTTGATCAATTTAAAGCATCCTTGCTAAATGAAAGTATTAATTTCTATCATTTAAAGCATATCAGAATGATTTCTGAAGGATCATGTGACACTGAAGACTGGAGTAATAATGCTGAAAATTAATCACAGAAATAATTACAGAAATAAATTACATTTTAAAATATACTTAAATAGAAAGCAGTTATTTTAAATAGCAAAAATGTTTCTAAATTTTACAGCTTTTGTAGTATTTTGAATCAGATAATGCAGGCTTGGTGAGCAAAAGAGACCTAAAAAAATTTTTTTTTAAATCCTTCTGTTCAAAAACTTTTGACTGGTAGCGTACACTGTGTTGCAATTCACTCTGTTCAGTACTTTGGTCAGCGTGACTGTTTAAATGCACTATATACAGGGCTCGAAACTGCGACCATTTTGGTCGCATATGCGACCAAAAATGAATCTGTGCGACCTCAAATTATATTTGGAAGCATTTGTGCGAGTGAGAGAAATGAGTGTGGTGCGACTCGGTTTCGAAACTGTCGCTATGCTAACTATTACACAGACTGCTGTGAGCTGATACAGTGACGATTTCTCCAACGTTACATAAATATTTAAGTTAATCTTCACATTATTACCTTAAATGCAGATTTGAGATATTAGCCAGCAGGGCTCGTAAAATCTCTAGCCCGACGTCCCTGGGCTCTTGTGTTTCCAGTCGGGCTACCAGAATGTTTCACCGGACTGTCAGACGTACTATCGTGAAGTAGAGGACTTCTGCATGTCCTTAAAACTCCTCAATTTATTTGTATCAAATGCAAGGCCATAAAAAGTTATAAACATGTAAAATGGTATAAGAAAAGTCTTGATTAACGTATAAATTTAAGAGAAAGAAAGTCGCTCGCGATAGGTTTGGATAAATCTTCAAAAAGGCAATGATGTCAATGAATAAATATGCAAGCTGTACGTTTCAAAGTCAAAACGCAGCACGGATGTCTTTATATTAATGTATCTGAGGGAACCGACTGTCCTCAGAAACGTGTCGTTTGCATTGTCAATTCATGTCTGATAAAACAGCGTTAGTGCTGATTTGTGTACTGTTACTATAGAAACCGTATTATTTCAGCGCTCCTAAAGCGCCCCCTCGTGACAAACATAAATTTTTATTTCTAATACATTTTTTCAACTGTTTATGGTCAAATTATTGCAATTATCGATCCATGTGTAAATGTGAAAGAATTTAATGTGCCTTTTAAAAATCCAAACAATTAAGTAATACTAATGTTATATATCTTATATAAATATAAGAAATTATATACTTGATTTATCCCTTTTAATGGTATAAAGGTTGAAATGCCATTGAATTAGATATTTTGTTTTTGTGTCTGTATCTGAATTATAAATCATGTAATTTTATGGCTTAATATTCTACCATACATTGTCCAACCCCAGCTCTTAAAAAAAAAAAAAAGGGTAATAAATTGCCTTAAATTGATATTTAAAAATGCTGCAGCGACACTACATGGTGAAATAAAATTCCTTTCTTGATATTTGTTTATATTTGTGTATTGAAAACATTTTTGATTGACATTTAGACTCCTATCTGATTTTCTATATTTAAAAAAAAAAATATTTTTTAATTTGGGCTAGTTCAATTAATTTTGGGGCTATCAAAATCTGTAAATCAGAATTGGCCATTAAGAATCGGCACATAACTAAAAAGAAATTGGGTGCTCCTAAATTTTGGGGGATGCTCCTAACTTTTTAAAGTTGGGAGCACCAGTGCTACCAAGTAAAAAAGTTAATTTCGAGCCCTGTATATAAATAACTTTAAATATTTAAAATGATAATTTAGACCTTTGTTGTACCATTTATAATATTTGAAACTACACAAACTTTACCCAGAGCAGCAGTGTGAACGCTTGTGTTCTCTGAGCGGACGAAACATTCTCTAGTTCCACGCCGATCCTCTTCATCACCCTCTCCAGCACAGCGTCTAGCGCTTCACCTGAACACACAACACATCCATGATGCGCAGATCAGGTAAATCAACTCCAGAGCTCAAATGACGCATTCATTATTCCAGTGACGTACATCAATAGAAAACAGTCTTCCATTAGATCATGTGGCACAAAATGTAGGGCATGTGATTTGGGAAACAGATTAATCCTGTGTGTACCTGCAGGCCTCTTGTTGACCAAACCAGCAAAGCATTTAGCAGCAAACGTGTAGGAGAACAGGTGAGGACATGTGCAGCTCAGATCCTCCAACTGAAACAGCAGCCTGTCCATCTCTGGAATCTCCACCTGTTGTGAAGTTGATGAAATGAAGTGAATAAATAGCATGAATGGTGCCATGCATTTTATGCAATCCTGAGCACAACTCTCAGTATCTACAGTTGAGGTCAAACTTAATGCATGTTTTTTTCCTTCTGGAGCATCAGTGAGTGTTTGAACCTTCTGTAATAGTTGCATATGAGTCCCTCAGTTGTCCTCAGTGTGAAAAGATGCATCTCAAAATCATACAGTCATTGTTGGAAAGGGTTCAGATACACAAAAATGCTGAAAAACCAAAGTGGGACCTGAAGGATTTTTCAGAAGAACAGCAGATAGTTTAACTGCTCAGGACAAACAAGGGACTCATGAACAACTATCACTAAACAAAAAAACACAGCTGTGGATCATTCAGGTAACAACACAGTATTAAGACTCA
The DNA here is from genome assembly GCF_049309525.1 of Garra rufa. Lineage (NCBI taxonomy): Eukaryota > Metazoa > Chordata > Actinopteri > Cypriniformes > Cyprinidae > Garra > Garra rufa. The sequence goes on from NC_133382.1 coordinate 1,369,000, forward strand.
AGGGGATTCTCTTGTGAACTATATGTAAACATATTTTATGTGAAATATCTTATTCAGGTCAGTACTAAATAAAAAATAACATGCATTTTGTAGGATCCCTATTTTGGAAAAATAATGAACACTTTGCAGATTCTGAAAGGTGTATGTAAATATTTGTCGTCAACTGTAGATACTGAGAGTTGTGCTGGATTATAAAAATTGTTAAAATATTAGTGAAATAATAATAATTAATAGTAACAATTATCATCATTTATATTATTATGCTTTATTATAATTTCACTGTTAAATAAAATCTAGTATTAAAGAAAAATATATTACTAATAATAACAACTATTACTATTAATATAGTCAGTCATACCAAGAAACTAAGACAGACATAAATAAAAAATTACACAAAATTATTATTGTTGTTATTATTAGTCATTTCTATATACATAACATTTTTTACCAAATTGTAAAGCTCTAACAACAAGTAAAAAAAAGTTTGCATTGCAAAGTCTGTTACAAACCCTGTACTCTATAAATATTTTGATGGGACATTACAGATATAACTCACGCTGCATGGAAGAGAGCAGACGCAGGCCATCAGTAGACACACCAGCTGAGATGGACCCCTAGACTCTGTCTGACTCTGGAGAAAAACAAGGACAATTAATAAAGATTCACACAAACCAACCCTCCATTCATCTACAGACACTAAAGACTCTAATGCTTTATCATATTGAAGATATTGATTATCTGAGAGACAATGGTATGGGCTAAACCACCATTCACTTGAGATGTGATATCCTGAAGCAGTAGCAAAAGACACCCAAAAATGAAGAAGTATCTTTTAAGTTAAAAATGTTTTAATGATGGATTTGTTTCAGTTTTTGTCTTGTCTTGTAAACTGATGGACTGGAGTGGTGTGGATTACTTGTGGATTATTGTGATGTTTTTATCAGCTGTTCGGACTCTGATTCTGACGGCACCCATTCACATCCATTGGTGAGCAAGTGATGCAATGACACATTTCTACAAACCTGCTGAAGAAACAAACTCATCCTAATATTGGATGGCCTGAGAGCCTACATTTTCAACTATTTTATTTTTAGGTGAACTACTTCTATAAATCCTTCAAGAACTCTCTTTGATGTTTGAACTGAAAATTGATTATTTACAATAATGCGTTACCTACACACTATTGTGCTGTTTAAATACTGTGCAGTTGCTTTGATACAATCTGTATTGTTAAAAGCGCTATATAAATAAAGGTGACTTGACGTCTAAGTCTTGCTGCTCAGAATTGCCAAATGTAAACCTGGCGGTTAAGCGTGATTATCTCGTCACACCTGGAGCAACTGGATTTTGGAAGGGAAGGCATTCTCTGGCAGAAAGGACACGTCTCCATCCAGGAAAAGAGAAACAGCCTGGGCAGCCATGCGGGACGCTGATCTGTAAGAAAACAACAAAGCTTGCATTTGAAAATTTGTATATTTTTATTAGGGCTGAGTTAATAGCCATTTTACTCAATCTTTATTTTGATGAATGATACTGGCGTTTAAATCAGATGTTTTAGTCTGTTTGTAGGCCGCCTGCCACCCAATAATCTCAATAAGCTTTGTGCTTTGTTACTTTTGATATGAAAATAAAACCTGGATCACAAATCTAGTCTTAAGTAGCATGCGTATATTTGTAGCAATAGCCAAAAGTACATTGTACAGGTCAAAATGATCTTTTATGCCAAAAATCATTAGGATATTAAGAAAAGATAATGTTCCATGAAGATAATTTGCAAATTTCCTACCATAAATATTGCTTAGTATTGCTAAGAACGTCATTTGGACAACTTTAAAAGTGATTTTCTCAATATTTAGATTTTTTTTTGCACTCTCGGATGCAAAAAAAATTTCAGAAATTCCAGATTTTCAAATAGTTGTTTCTCGGCCAAATATTGTTCTATCCTAACAAACATACATCAATGGAAAGCTTATTTATTCATCTTTCAGACTTCCATTGGCAGGTTTTGTGGTACAGGGTCACAAATGTGGTTTTGATGCCCTTTAATGTGGCGCAACAGACTGCTGTTGCCAGAAATCATTAATCTCTTCCTCTTTACTACTAGTTATAGCACAAAATAAGCATGAATGAACATCAGGTGTTGGGAAAAAAAAATCTGTCCCCAATATAATCAAATCAGAATCTAAATTAAGAGGTTCTGAATTAGGAGAAGTTCACATCCAGAACAAAAATTTACAGACAATTTACTCACCACTTTGTCATCCAAAATGCTCATGTCTTTCTTTCTTCAGTCGTAAAAAATTATGTTTATTGAGGAAAACATTTCGGGAATGTTCTCCTTATAGTGGACCTCTATAGAGCCTTTGAGTTTGAACTTCCAAAATCCAGTTTAAATGCAGCTCTCAACTATCCCAGCCCAGGAAGAAGGGTCTTATCTAGCAAAACAATTGGTTATTTTCTTGCAAAAAAAAAAAAAACTCAAATGCTCGTCTTGTGCTCATTTTCTCCTCCAACTTCAAAATGGTTCTACGTCTTTGTTTTACCTTTTTTTCCGTAAAGGGTGTTTGACCTTCTTTGCACGTTCACTTTGTAAAAACTGGGTCGTTACTTCTGCAGCGATGTAGGATGATTTTGAAGTTGGAGGAGAAAATGAGACGGGAATTTTTCGACATACCCTAACGGTCTTGAACCGGAATACAGAGTTCACACAGAACTAGAGAAGATGAGCGTTTGAGGTTAAAAAGTATATAAATTGCAATTTCTTTAAAAAATAACCGATCGATTTGCTAGATAAGAACCTTCTACTGTGGCTGGGATCGTTTAGAGCTCTTTGAAGTTGCATTCAAACTGCATTTTGGAAGTTCAAACTATATTGAGAACATTCCTGAAATGTTTCCGTTAAGAAACAATTTCTTTACGACTGAAGAAAGAAAGACTTGAACATCTTGGATGACAAGGGGGTGAGTAAAACTGTTTTGTTCTGGAAGTGAACTTCTCCTGTAAACTACATATAAATGTGTTTTGTTTCAGCTAGACTCACTCTGAATGTAAGGCAGCGCAGGCTGTGCTGATGACAGGAACTACAGCAGACAGAACGGCCTCATCTGTGAGTGGACTGCAGTGACCTGTTGAACAAATCTAGAGTTATATCTACAGACGGCTTAAACGCTTACACACCGCAGAAACAATCATAATCACGCCAAACCCTGACCGGAGTCACTACTCTGCAGCGCCGCCTGTAAACACAGTCCTAGAAGTCGCGGAATGATGATGTCATGGAAGAATCGGCCAATCTCCTCAGAGTCTCGCGCGTGCTCTGCTATTCTCTGCAAACTGATGCATGCGGCAGTCACTTCCTCCACAGAGAAACCACAGCTACCTGAAACAAAAACAATGTGTCAGCATTATATCAGAACTAGGGTTGGGTTTCGTTTGAATTTGATCAATTCCGATCCTAATTCAGATTCCAATACGAGAAAAAAAAAAACATTAAAAATTTGAGTCAAACATTTTGATTTCAAACATATTTTGTCTTTTGCCTAAAGAAAATACCACAGAAAAAAAACAACAGACTAATATAAATTTCAAACATTAAATTGTTAAAGACAAGTAATAAAATAGGAACAAACAAATCAATTAGCAAAAGCATAAATAAATAAATCCGAACAAATGTCAGGTACAGAAACTGAAATCAAAAGTTTAAAAACACTGCATAGTTTTCTTTTCATAAATAAAATGTTGATTAATCCTCATTAAATTTATAAAAGATATTCAGTCAGTTAATGATTTTCTTTTGTTCTTTGATTTACATTAATGACAGGCGGCAGGTTTATTAGACGGCTGTCTCTTTAACACCGAACACAGATTTAAAAATACTGTTACACATGCATTTTCGTTCTCATCTGTTTACGTTCACTCAAGACAAAAAACGCTGTGTTTATGAGGATATGTTGACATATTTCATGTATAAGGGTCAATAAATGTTAAGTGAAATGAGAAGTCAGTTCCGGGCCGGAACAAACTTTTCGGCAGTGGAAATGCACAGAACTGTTTGAGAACAGACACGGGTCGGGAACCCGCATCGCTCCGTGCTTTCTGGACACTAACAGTGTGCAAGTTATTTTCCTTTCTGCGCTTAAATAGTTTAAAAATCACATTAAATGCAATCGCGGGAATCGTTAAGTGGTTAACCTGGTTATTGGAAATTTGGAACCGGTTCTCGATACCCAACCCTAATCAGAACCAAATAAAAAAAGATCATGAGGAAGGAAAGGTCGGTTTAAAATAGATGAGTACCTGTGTGGGCTGAAGCGAGCACCTGTAGCAGAACAGGAGAGCTTTCCTGCACCACGGTGAGCTGAGACGACACGGACGCTAACGCCGTCACACACCGCTGACGCACAGCTACATTACACTGATCTGTAGAGAAAAGCAGCCACTAATATATATTAACCTGCTATGGATGTTGTTGGTGTCTGTGTGTGTTTTGTACTCTGGGTTCCACCTGACAGGGTCTGTTCTTTCAGTCGAGGAATCATCCTGGAGATGAAGGCTTTGGGATGCAGACGCGACAGAGAGCCTGAACACTCCACCACAGCCGAACTGAGAGACAGACAAATCAGCACGGGAAAAGTTTTAAAGGAATCATAATTCATGTAAAAATGCAAACACATCTACCTCACTTGAGCATCTCCTTCCTCCAGAATGAGTCTGGTCAAATGGTCAACAGCTTTCTCTACATCTGTCTGAGCCAGCAAACCTGTGACGTGCAAAACATGGGCATGTTATCATCTGACCACAAAACCAGTCTTAAGTAGCACGGGTATGTTTGTAGAAATAGGCAACAAAAATCATCATTATTATCAAAATTATAGATTTTTCTTTTATGCCAAAAATCATTAGGATATTAAGTAAAGATCACATTCCATGAAGATATTTTGCACATTTTCTACCGAAAATGTATCAAAACTTAAGTTTATTAGTAATATGGATTGCTAAGAACTTTATTTGGACAACTTTAAAGGCGATTTTCTGAATATTTTGATTTTTTTTTGCATCCTCAGATTCCAGATTTTCAAATAGTTGCATCTCGGTCAAATATTGTCCTATACTAACAAACCATACATCAATAGAATGCATATTCTCAGCTTTCATACAATGTATACATCTCAATTTCTAAAAAAATTACCCTTATGACTGGTTTTGTGGTCCAGGGTCACATTTACATTTTAATGCCTTTTCAGCACTCAGCAACTTACTTAAGTACTACTTATATAGTGTTACAGTTGCTACTATTATAGTTTTAACTATAATAATACTTAAATATTTTAAATTATATTTTCAGTTTTCATTTTAATTATATGTATTTTTGTCATTTTTATTAGTTTTTGTTCTTTTTAAATATTTAGGTTTAAATGATTTCAAATTTCAGTACAGTCACATTATTTATTTATTTCCAATTAGTAATTTTAGTGCTTCAACTTAAAATTATTTTTTGTTAACGGCCACAGCAACATTTCTTATTTATTTAGTTTTACTTATAAAAGCTGAAAAAAATGTTTTAAAACTGAATAATTAAAAGGAGTATTACAATAGATTTCAGTCTGACTTTGACAGATTTAACAGTGCAGATTTTTATGAATATTACACCATTTAAAGAAAAAATTGCAAAAAGCACAATGGGCAAGTGCAAACTATCTGCTGACAACAGATTAATCCATAAGCTACCCAGTCATATATAACGTCATTGATCTGTAGATATAAAAACATAGCTTTGGTGCAAGAAACAAACAAAGTGTGTTTAAAAAAAAAAAAACTTCAAGCATATTTAATTTTCTATTACTGAAATAAACATTAAATAAAATGTATTAATAAACAAATCAAATAAACGCAGCTTTGGTGAGCATGTTTTTAAGTGTTTTTATGTGAATATTTGTTCAAATGTAATTTATTGCTGTGATCAAATCTGAATTGGATCTGAATGATCCTTCAGAAATCATTCTAATATTTGATTTGTTGCTCAAGAAACATTTCTGATTATTATCAGTTGTGCTGGACAATATTTTTGTGCAAACTGAAACATTTTATTTTTCAAAAGGGCAGCATTTATTTGAAACTTGTAACATTATGAATATTATCTTTTGTTACATTCTGAATGTCTTCAGTGTCACTTTTGATCACTTTCATGCATCCTTACGCAAACAGTATTAATGTTTTTCACAGATGTTGTGTGTGTACTTACCAGGTTGCTGTCCCAGTGCAGTGATCACACGTGTGGCTGTCACCTGTAGACTGGCGCTAGACTCCGTCAGTGCAGAGAAAACCACGCTACACAAAGACTGCTGAAACGCAACCAATACACTCTCCTCTGTGTGTTTATGCAGGAGACAGAGAAATACATTAACACTGCACATTATACAAATATTTCAAACATGTTATATTACTAAATTAAACATGCTGAGACGCTAGTAGTAACAAATATACATTTAAGCAAAACGGTTGTCTTATGCAGGATATAAACCACCAGTCAAAGGTTTTCAAACAGTAAGATTTAATGCGTTGCAAAGAAGTCTTTTCTGCTCACCAAGCCTGCATTTATTTGATCCAAATTACAGCAAAACAGTAAAATTCTGAAATATTTTTACTATTTAAAATAACTGTTTTCTATTTGAATATATTTTAAAATGTAATTTATTTTTATGACCAAATTTGAATTTTCAGCATCATTACTCCAGTCTTCAGTGTCACTTCAGAAATCATTCTAATATGCTGATTCGAGTAGATTTTTTGGAATGTTTTTAGGTTTCTTTGATGAAACAGCATTTAGAAGAACAGTCTTTATCTGAAATAAAAAGCTATATATATATATATATATATATATATATATATATATATATATATATATATATATATATATATATATATTAGTGGTGGGCCGTTATCGGCGTTAACGTGCTGCGTTAACGTGAAACTCTTATCGCGCGATAAAAAAAATATCGCCGTTAATCTATTCTCAAATTTGGGTTGGAGCTGGGTCTAAACTACGCAAGCTATGATGACTTTCACCTTGATAGTTTAACGCGGATGTATACCGAAGACTATAGAATATGGTCGGGCGTTTAAGTCTCCTCCGCCAAAACACAGACGGGATCGCGTCGTCCTCCATTCATGAAAACCAAATCTACTATAGCGCGAAATGCCACGTAAATTCGTCGTTTTTTGGATGCGTAAATCAAATGTTGGTCAGTCACTTAATTCAAATCGCGATATGGACTAGTGTCTGTGAAAACTGAAATGCAAAAAGACCGTTTTAATATGAATCCGGTATGTTCCGTTTGCCTACCTGTATGTATGCATTGGGGAGACGAGCTTTTACTACACGCATACTGAAACACACGTGACGCTCCCGGTAATTTTTGGCATTTTCATCTCACATGAACAGATAAACTCAATCTCCCAAACTGCTGTGAGTGTCACTTTTACCGTTTCATTTGAGAAAACTAGCATCATATCATACTGTATGACACAGAAACTTCACGGCAACCTGTCAAAATAAAAGTACGGTGTAACATGAAATGGGCTGGGTAGGTGTTGACGTTAAAAAAAACACAATCTAATAGGTAGAAAAAAATAATTTCATTGTTAGTTAGTTAGTAAACACAAGTACATCTAATTGAACATAATTTATTTTCATCAACAAATTATCATAGAACAGCTTTATGAGCTTTATGATCCATTCTCAAAGACTTTAAGTCATTATTTGGGTAGCACACATATTCTGAATCCCTTCAGCAGAATTCAAATTAGCCATTTTAATCTAGATTAATCTAGATTAATTCCAAGATTTAATCTAGATTAATCTAGATTAAAAAAATTAATCTATGCCCACCCCTAATATATATATATATATATATACATATATATACACACACACTCAAATGTTTGGGATCAGTAAGATTTTTAATGATTTTTTTTAAACGTTTCTTCTGCTCATCAAGGCTGCATTTATTTAATCAAAAATACAGGGAAAAAAAAAGTAATATTGTGAAATATTAATTTAAAATAACACATTTCTATGTAAATATATTTTAAAATGTAATTTATTCCTGTGATACAAAGCTACATTTTCAGCATCATTACTCCAGTCTTCAGATCACATGATCCTTCAGAAATCATTCTAATATACTGATTTATTATCAATGTTGAAAACAGCTGTGCTGCTTAATATTTATTATGCAACCTGTGATACTTTTTTCAGAATATTTCAAATAGAAAGGTTTTCTAACAATACACACTAATGTTCAAAAGTCTGGGGTCAGTAAATGTTTATTCTTTTTTTTTTTTTAAATAAATAAATACTTGTATTCACTAAGGATGTGTTAAATTGATAAAAAGTGATAGCATAGATTTACATAGTTAGAAAAGATTTATATTTTGAATAAATGCTGTTATTCAAAGAATCCTGAAAAAATAATCACAGGTTTCAAAAACATCTGGCAGTTGTTTCCAACTTTGATAATTCTAATAATAAATCACATTATTAGAATGATTTCTGAAGAGTGTGACACTTAAGACAGCTGATGAAAATTCAGATTTGAAATCACAGGAAAAATTGCATTTTAAAATATATTCAAATGGAAAGCAGTTACTTTAAATAGTAAAAATATTTCAAATTTTGACCATCTTTTTCTGTTCTTTGGATCAAATAAACACAGGCTTGGTGAGCAGAAGAGACTTCCTTAAACATTAAAAATCTTACTGTTAAAAAACTTTTGACTGGTAGTGAAATTGATTTGAGTTTAATCATGATATCTCCTATCGTACCTCCATCTGTAGGCCGGCTGTGTGCAGTGGGCTGCACGAAACCCTGCAGAACCTCCAGCAGGGTACGCCGCTGAGCACACTGTATAAAGATATGATCAAATGCATGAAATGCAGCACAGTATGTTTGTGTAAAGCCACTGGGTTACATATGAATAAACCTGCAGCAGGACTTGACAATGCAAGTTTGATTCAATTTAAGGCCATATAAAGTCTTAAATATGTTAAGGTCAGAGTTGGGGGTAATAATAGCTCTTTTTCCAAGTAACTAGTAAAGTAACGCATTACTTTTTAATTGACAATAAAATATGAGTTACTTTTTCAAATAAGTAACACCAGTTACCTTTACTTTTTCCCCATTTATTGATTTAAAGCTCTCCTGTCCCCATGTTGAGAGAAATTGTGAGTAAAATGTGACTTTAGTTCTAGAATAAATGTGAACATGCATTAATTAATCTCACTCACTAAAAACAGATACAGTGTTCTTCAAAATGAATAAAAACAGTGAAATTCAACACAAACCTGCAATAATTAAGTATGTTAAATACTACAAATATCCTTAATGTATTTAATCTCAGTTTATTAACCAATGTCTTCGCTGCCAACCTTCGATGATCCAATTCATCCATACTAATAAGCAACAATTACTCAAGTTAATCTAACATTTGTTTTCTTTTTTTATTGCTGAAGAGTTTACTTTTTTCTTCTGCGGTCTACTGTACAGACGTCAATTTACTTTTCTCTAAGCCTGAGGCTTTTGGTGTGAAAAGGCTTTTACATTTGACAAAAATACAACTTTTTATATTAAAAAGAAAAAAAAGCAAGCCCTGCCCAGATTTAAAAAGTAACGCTAAAGTAACGTAATTAGTTACTTTTTTAGGGAGTAACTCAATATTGTAATGCATTACTTTTAAATGTAACTTTCCCCAACACTGGTTGTGGTTGATGGTTGCTATGATTTCTACAATATGGAAAAAAATGCATTGGCCACCTTGAACTGTTTGGTTACTTTTTGGTTGGTTACTTTACATGTGCACCTTGGGACAAAGTCCTAAGTGTCACAACCTGTGTGAAGAATATTAGTTGAGTTAGAAGATCGTACCTGCGTCCGGTTATTGTACTGCTCCAGGAGGGCAGGTATGACGGCGGCTGACACTATCAGACTGGCTCTGAACGAGGCTCCGGCGGCGGCCTGCAGGAGTTTGGCGCTGGGCCACACCAGCTTGAGGTCCGGCTCACAGAGATGGTGCTGACAGTCTGAGAGGACGAGACACACACCAGGTGTGATGTTAGAACAAGACAGAATGTGGAGATGACAGAGTTATGAGTCTGATCAGTCTCCTTTGTCTGGATAATTAACTAGGAAGCCAGGATTGATCGTGAAATGATGCGCTAAGTCATTTATTCATCTGTTTAGCCCTTTCTGTTTCAGACTTGCTTTAGGAATAGTTCACTCAAAAATGATAATTTGATGAGTTTTTTCTTCATAGAACCTTAAGATTTTTAGCTGAAAAAAAGTGGTCCTTCTTGGTGATTCATAAAACGCAAAATGCGTGAACCAGACACTCGAATTCAAGGATTACTCCACTTCCAAAATAAATACATTTCCTGATAATTTACTCACCCCCATTTCATCCAAGATGTTCATGTGTTTCTTTCTTAAGTCAGAAAGAAATTAAGTCTTTTGAGGAATACATTACCCCCCGGTTTCACAGACAAAAAAATGTAAGTCCTAGACTAAAATGGAAGTCTGAGCTGTTTCAACTGAAAGAAAATTGCACTGATTGTAGAGATGCTCCGATCAGCATTTTTGGGGCCGATCACCGATTACCGATCACCAAGATCATGATCTGCCGATTGCCGATCACTGCCGATCACAGAATGGCAGGAGAATGGGAATCTTTGATCTATAATCTAGCAGAGTTTGCACCATTTGTAGAAATGAAACTAACTCTAAATTAGCTATGTTGAAAAAAAAAAATCTAGAAATAGGCTACAGTCAAGATCTTGAAGAACCAACAAGTTAGGGTTGGAGACGATAGTATCGTGTATTGACAATCGCCAGTTGCTGATGCCTTCTCTGCTGAAAAAAAAAAAACAGCATACTGTATGCTGCTTAGGTATGTTTTGGTGCTGGGATGCTGGTTTAAGCTGTTTTATGCTGGTCCTTTGCTGGTTTATGCTGGTCATGTTGCTGGTGAAGGACCAGCATTAACCAGCCAAATAACCAGCAAAGGACCAGCTAAAACCAGCATCCCAGCACCAAAACATACCTAAGCATCATATGCTGTTTTTTTCACCAGGGTTTGACGATAGCAAGACGGTTATTATTCTAGGATGCTTCAGAAACTTGTCGTGACATTAATAAACGCATAGAGTGGCCACGTCGCCTTAACGCTCCGCATGGGGAAGAGATTTATTTATATTAAAGTGCACCTCGCACTAGACTAGGCTATTCTTTGATATTGTAAATGTTCTTTGCTTGTTATTTGTAGCTGCTTTTTAAGATGATGTAAGGATTATATTATCCAGCATTGCAGTCATTAGGATAAAGGAGGTAAAATGTGGTTTAGGCTGAATTAAATATGATATATCAGAATCTGTCTGTATATAGGAAACATAAACATTCACCTCAGTAACATCTATATGCGTCTATTAGAATTACGATGCGATAAAATGGCGCTAAACATACGCACGCTAATTACACGCGCACCGTTTCTCCTCATTCTATATGGACTGAACTACAGCATGAACTGATGACAACAATCAGACATACAGCGGTAACATTATTGCAATATGACGGGTATAGAAAGATACATTCATTTACATTCAAGCACGCACATTCACCACTCAGAATGAAACCGAAAGTAACCTATAGTTTAACTTCTCCGGCAAAACTACAGTCAGCGCTCTGTACACTTACAACATAGTCACATGCCCAATAACAAGACTACTCTTACAAAAGTAATAAAGAATTTAGTACTCATGTTGCATGTTGCCACTGGTAAGCTCCGTTCTGCTGTTGTTTACCTAGGCGCCGTGCATGCACGTGTGAAAAAGTTGCGCAAGTAATTTACGTCAAGTGATCGGCTTTTTTGATCGGCGCTTTTGGGGTTCGCCGATCAAGCTATTTAGAGCCAAAATCGGCCGATCATGATCGGTTGCCGATCGATCGGAGCATCACTAACTGATTGATCTTAAAATATATCAGTGCCTTTGTTTTGTCTCAAGATGCACACCAGTAATGTTTTTTTCTAAGCATGTTTATAAAAATTACTTAATTGTCCTAATTGAACTATGACCTAATCCTGGCTTAGGCTAAGCCCTGTCTGTGAAACCGGGCCTAAATGTTTTTTCTCCATATAGTGGACTTCAATGGTGCTCAACGGACTGAAGGTTAAAAATGCAGTTTAAACACAGCTTCAAAGGGCTCTAAACGATTATTTTCTAAAACATATTACAATTTATATACTTTTTAACCACATATGCTCATCTTTTCTAGCTCTGCGATGCACATGCGTACTCGGTGTATTCCGGTTCAGGACAGTTAGGATATGTTGAAAAACAAAGTGAACGTGCAAAGAGATGTTCCTTGGTGATTCTAAAAATGCAAGTCTGCTTCAGACACTTTGAGAGTCAAAAAACAAAACGAGCTAAACGAAATGAATACCCATGGCGCCTAATGACATATTGAGGTGTTACGAAGCGAAACGATCAGTCTGTGCAAGAAACTGACAAATATTATTTGTGATCCAGGGACTCCGATTCTTTTCTGCAAACTCATTTTTTCGGACAATTTGTTTTAATTAACTAGTTCAAATATCTGATTCACTGGTTCATTTACGTAAGGATGTAACATATTAAAGCACTCAATACTTATGTGAAATGGGGATGTTTTCTGTGTCTAATGCATATAAAGTGAATAAACTAGTCTTCATCAACTTTTTAAAGGATTTCTTCACTTTCAGAATAAAGACAGCTCAAGACAGTTAGGGTATGTCGAAAAACTCCCATCTTATTTTCTCCTCCAACTTCAAAATCGTCCTACATCACTGCAGAAGTACCGACCCAGTGTTTACAAAGTGAACGTACAAAGAGGAATGTTGGAGGAGAAAATGAGAGGGGAGTTTTTCAACATACCCTAACTGTCTTGAACCGGAGTGCACAGAGTATGCATTGCAGAGCTAGACAAGTTGAGCATTTGTGGTTAAAAAGTGCATAAATATTAAGAAAATCAGCTGCACTGAAACTGCATTTTAACCTTCAATCCATTGAGAACCATTGAAGTCCACTATATGGAGAAAAATCCTGGCATGTTTTCCTCAAAAAACTATTCTTTGTGACTAAAGAAAGAAAGACATAACCATCTTGAATGACATGGGGATGAGTAAATTATCAGGAACTTTTTTATTCTGAAAGTGAAATAATCCTTTAAGGGGCCAAATTAACATTTTAATGGTTTCTCATTAGACTCGTTTATTTACTTATATATATTTCAACAAAAATGAGTTCACAGAAAAGAATCAAATTCCCTGTTTGTCTCTGGATCACAAGCAATAATTTTCATTTTTTTGCACAGACTGATCATTTCACTTAAGACCTCAATATATCACCAGGCGCTATAGGTATTCATTTTGTTTTGCTTGTGTTGTTTTTTGACTTTCAAAGTGACTGTAACAGAGTTGCATTTTTAGAATCACCAAGGAACATCTTCTTTACTCTTAATTTGAATTTTTGGGTGAACTATCCCTTTATATCCATGTAACTACTAAGAGAACATCTATATTTGTTTGAATCCACCATTTGCAGGTACCTTTGAGGACGAGGTTCAGAAACACCTGCAGCACATCCTCCGAGTCTGAACTGAGCACAGAACGAGAAAGACAAGACACCAGCGCGCTGAGAGCCGACAGACCGGCTGATTCCACTCTCTCGCTGGCCGTCTGGAACACCTAAACACAGAAATTAACTGATTAAAGAGACCATACAGCAGAGTTCTAAAAATATTTGATCAGATGTGTATCAATACTGAATCCATGTGTTCTTAAAGTGACAGCATCCTAATATAGCTGCTGTCTGTGTCATTACAGCACCCGTATGTAGTTGTGTGTATTTTTGCAACTTTGAAAGCCCTTACAGTTAAAGGGTTTACCCAAAAATAAATTCTTTCATCATTCACTCACCCTCAACCAAAGAATTGATGGCAGTCACTGGAAAAATAATAGCTACTGACAATTGTTTGGTTACCAACAATCTCATTCAAAAGAAAATATGTGACACTGGACCACAAAACCAGTCATGAGGGTCTTTTTAAATCGAATAAAGCTGAATAAATAAGCTTTCCATTGATGTATGTTTTTTTAGGATAGGACAATATTTGGCTGAGACACAACTATTTAAAAATCTAGAATCTGAGGGTGCAAAAAAAACCCAAATATTGAGAAAAATCGCCTTTAAAGTTGTCCAAATGAAGTTCTCAGCAATGCATATTACTAATAAAAAATTAAGTTTTGATATATTTACAGCAGGAAATTTACTAAATATCTTCATGGAACATGATCTTTACTTAATATCCTAATGATTTTTGTCATAAAAGAAAAATTACTTTCTACTTACGACTGGTTTTGTGGTCAAGGGTAACAAAACTTCTTTTGTTTCTGGCAGATGACAGAAACTCATACAGCTTTGAACCAAAGGGAGGGTGAATAAATGATGACAGAATGTCCATTTGTGGGTGAACTGTCCCTTTAAGGCACTGTTTTTAACTTATTTAGTAGCAATTACTGATTTGTCTGCACTGGCATTATCAAATGAGAACAAAACAACTGACCTGACTCTTTTGACTCCTGTAGAGATGCCTTTGAATAATTGTTTCATAACTGATTTACTGTACTTTGCAACACTGATATTGAACTGAACTGAATCAACATTGATCTAAACCGAGCTGAAAAACTATCGTCTTCAACAGAGCTGTGTTTTGACCAAATCAGCTCCTCGTCCTAAAATGACTCCTCTGGTTTACACTCATAATTTTGGCATTAAGTGGTGGGAAAAGTGCTGTACAGACCAAACTAATATGAGAAAAGCACCTGTGAGTTCCTGAGTTCATTGTTTTAAGTTGATTTCTCTTACCTCCTTCCGTATCGAGCTCCAAAGTCCTGGAAGGAATTCTGCCAGCTCTTTATGACTATATGTCAGACCGCAGGCAGCCTACAACACAGATTGTAGATTGTAGTTTATTTTTAGCACACCGAGATATATTTATTTTTTTAGAAGATATTTTCAGCCAAAGAAACAATGGCAAAAAGCAACATCATGGGTTAAAATCCCAGTCTATGCATTAATGGATAAAATGTGTAGCTTGAGTGCGATGTAAACCGCTCTGGATAAAAGCATATGTATGCAAAAAGCTTAAATGTAAATTTAAGATCTATAATAGTGGTCCTCAGATGGTAGGACACAAAATCTGTTAAATTATAAAATTATGCAAAATGCAAACAAACAATATAAGCATGCATAGTGTTGTGATATATTTACATTATGCATTTAAATGAAAAAAGAGAAATGGAAGGAAAAAAGCTGAGATATTATTAGTTATTAATGTTTTGAATTAATTATTTTTAGATTTTCTGTTTTAATTTGAAAGTTTTAGTCTGAGTTCTTGTCTTTTTATTGTTTCAATTATTAGTTCAGTTTTTAGTAGGGCTGTCAAATGATTAATCATGATTAATCACATCCAAAATAAAAGTTTGTGTTTACATACTAATTGTGTTTACTGTGTTTATTTATTATGTATATATAAATACACACACATACATGTATAGATTTAAAAAAATATTAATATGTATGAATAGTTATACTTCTATTTAATTTAGACAATAAATAGAATTATAAATATTTTCTATATAAATTTAAAACATTTTTCTTTAATATACATGTATGTGTGTGTGTATTTATATATATATATATATATATATATAAAATATACACAGTAGGGTTGGGCGTCGTACAATTTGGCATCGTACTATGTCTAATGTGAAACATCGTAATGGACGATGGCATCGTCGGCGGGGGACGGGGGGCGGGAGTGAGGGATGGTTGTTGTTAAATAATTAATTCAGAACTAATTAATTAATTGTAGCCAACCGTTTCCACCAGTGCTTAATTTGAGCCGGATCCTTCAAATTTTGGTTTTTTGCGTTCTGGTTTGTTTTTAAAGATCCGGCATTAACAAGTGCATTAGATCGTGACAGTGAGTGCGTATGAGACAGAGCAAGCGCTGGTTTATGTAGATGTATTTGGAGGATGTGTGTTGGTCCTTAACATATTTTCGACCAATCAGCTTTTTTAAGTTCAAAATCGCTCTCATTGATTGCTTACTGCTTAACCCACTCTCTCCAAATGCATTTAATGAGCAGCGGAATGTTTAGAGAGAAAGTGTAATATCAGAAATAATACCAAATCAAGCAAAATATTATTATGTTTTAACATTATAAACACTATAAATATAGCTATAAGTTAGTTACCCTGACTCCAAAACGAATCATCTAAATGTAACGGTATTCAGAACAGAACAGGAATGAAACAAAATATATAAAGTTAAGAAACCAAAGCAAAGTGAAACTAAAAATAGCAGGCGCTGGGCTCACGTGCCTCTGTAATTCGGGCACAATTCCAAGTGTTTCCATATTCCCAATGCATTTGAATGATAAACTGTTATTTATAATGTATACTAGGCTTTGTATTGTACATTTGTATTTCAATGGAAAAAAATATTGCTTTTTGTTCCAAGCTCTGCTTGTTATGGTAAAAACATGAAAAAGGCATATTTGGTGCAGTTTATTTAATCTAATTTAATCTAAATTATTTAGATTTTTTTCTGCTGTCTTTGTATGCCTCATTTATTAATGTAAACGAACTAGTTTGTGTAATTCGTTTGGAGTTCACTGTAATTTGTATTGTGATCGCTAACAACCTCCTTGTTATTATTTCCTCATAATAATAATAAAATAAGTAAAGATGCGGAAACTGAAAGCATGCATTTCAGTTGGCTATATAGTGTGATTAAGTGTGTTTTTCGCGAGCGGGTTGCTGCTGCGGCGGGGGCGGGACGGAGGATCGTGATGTCTATCGGCCATCGGCCCAACCCTAATACACAGTAAACACACATTTAGTATGTAAACAAACTTTTATTTTGGATGTGATTAATCGTGATAAATCATTTGACAGCCCTAGTTTTTAGTTTTATTTGTAAACTAAATGAAAGTAAAATTTTGCCTTGGCTTCTAGCTGCAATAAAATACGTTTTTGTACATTTATTTAATTTCAGTCAAGCGTACTTTAGTAACTTTTTTAGCTGTTTTTGTTTTAGTTTCCTATAAAAAGCCTGGTTGGCACAAATTTGATCTGGTCAAATGAGGCAGATGGAAATATGCAAAAGATTGGGTCAAGATAATGATAATATCAATTTCAAACTTTGACTATGTTGTTTATTTTTGTTGCTATTTATAGCTGTATTGGTTCTTCACTTGATGACCAGTATAAAACCTAAATCCTAAAGCAGAACCATTTGAGAAGCACTAATCCAGTTAGTCTAGCAAGTCATGTGTCAATGTACCAGTGTCTGCAGAGAGTCCACTTTGGAACTCTGAACATCCGAATCCAGCTTCTCAATGATCAATGGCAGCAGAAACTGTCAAAGGAAAGGATACAAAACATAACACACACAGAATAATTTCCAGTCTATTGATGCACAGTACAATGCCAAACAAAGACTTGGTTTAGGTCTTTAAGAGACTGAATTAGGTTTATGTCATCCAGAGCGTCCTACCTCAGCAAACTGAGACGTCCCAGCAAGAACAGCCCGCAGAGAAAGAATAAGCTCTTCCTGTGTGATCCCATGAGGATCATTGGGTGGCTGAGCACAGACAGAGAAACAGAAATACTAAAAATACTGCTCAGATATTTACATGTCTAAAGAGTATGGAATATGAACAACACTAGCTTTAAAATGTTTGGGGTCAGTACATTTATTTTTAAGATATTATTACTTTTATTCAGGAAGGTTGCATTAAACTGACCAAAAGACATTTATAATGTTACAAAAGATTTCTATTTCAAACAAACGTTGTTTTGAACATTCCATTCTTCTTAAGCAGCCAATCAGCATTTTAGAATGATTTCTGAAGGATCATGTGACACTGAAGACTGCAGTAATGATGCTGAAAAGTAGCTTTGATCACAGAAATAAATTACATTTTAACACAGATTTACATAGAAAACTGTTTTTTTATTATTATAATAATATTTCACAATTTCTACTGTATTTTTGATCAAATAAATACAGCCTTGATGAGCAGAAGAGAGATCAAATTTCAGCAGTAACCGCATTTTGTGAATTTTGGGGTACAAAGAAAAAAGAATTTGTTCAAATGCAAACATGCTAGATAGAAGTACTTACAGGACTAAAGTCTATGGGGAAATAACAGGACGTCACTTCAAAAAGCTCCTCTACAAATTTACCTGGAAAAAAAAGAAACGCTTGAATCATTGACTAAATTATTTTCAATTCACAAGAAATGTCAAATAAACATCATAGATTTTGTGAAAAAGAAAAAATACAAAATTTGAATAAAAAATACGTTTTACATTGATGTTTGATTGTTATGATAGGATAATATTTGGTTGAGATACAACTATTTGGATCTGAGGGTGCAAAAAGATCTAAATATTGAGAAAAACACCTTTAAAGTTGTCCAAATGAAGTTCTTAGCAATGCATATTACTAATCAAAAATTAACTTTTGATATATTTTAGGAAATGTACAAAATATCTTTATGGAACATGATCTTTACTTAATATCCTAATGATTTTTGGCATAAAAGAAAAATTGATAACTTAGACCCATTCAGGGTATTATTAATTCTTCATTACATCTTAGCATTTTACTACACATTTGTCATATCAAGCGTCACTTCAAAAAGCTCCTCTACAAATTTACCTGGAAAAAATAGAGACGCTTGAATCACTGACTAAATTATTTCGAGTTTACAAGAAATGTCAAATAAATATCTTCGTGAAAAAATAAAAGAAATTATACATAATTTGAATAAAAAATACGCTTTGCATTCATGTATGATTAGTTATGATAGGATAATATTTGGTTGAGATACAACTATTTGGAAATCTAGAATCTGAGGGTGCAAAAAGATCTAAATATTGAGAAAAACACCTTTAAAGTTGTCCACATGAAGTTCTTAGCAATGCATATTACTAATCAAAATTAGCTTTTGACATATTTAGGTAAGAAATGTACAAAATATCTTCATGGAACATGATCTTTACTTAATATCCTAATGATTTTTGGCATAAAAGAAAAATCGATAACTTTGACCCATACAAAGTATTATTAAATCTTCATTACATATTAGTATTTTACTATGCATTTGTCATATCTGCGTATGTAGGTCTAGACTAACCGAGATCATAACCCCTGTGAATGATGTTCCGGGCCCCCTGGAACGCCAACAGAAGGTTCCGTGGATCTCGTTCACCATCTACTGACTGCACGAATCCAAATATGAAGTCTGCACCCAAACCCTTCAGCTCTGTGAAACAAGAGATGGTGTTTCATAAACGCAAAGACATTCATATAAAGGTGAGAAAAAAAATTCCTGAGTTAATTACCTTCCTCTCTGGACTCCATTAGATTGATAAGGATGTTGTAAACACATGATCGGTCTGTCACCATCAAGGACTGTCAAAGAGAAATACGTGAGAAAAAAAATTAAAAATATGGTTTGTCACTTTCTGTCTTTTGCTGAACATGAACAAAGATTTAAACAAAATCTCACTAAAGGTCATTATTTAGTTGGCTAATGCTTTAATAAATGTTTGATACAATTAAAATAAATCAGTAATTTTCATATGCTATAGTTTTCAGGGATTTAAGGATCGAATGGTGTTTTCCAGATTTTTTTCTTATTAAAAAAAAAAAAAAAAACTGCTATATGCTATATATATATTATGACAAACATTGTTCAAAGGTTTGGGGTCGGTATGATTTAAAAGAAAAATCTTTTGCTCAAAAAGGCTTGAAAATTCGTAAACAAAAACAGTAATATTGTGAAATATTACTACAATTTAAAATAGTAGTTTGCTAAGTGAATATCTGTTAAAATGTAATTTATTTCTGTGATCAAAGCTGAATTTTCAGCATTATTACTCCAGTCTTTAGTGTCACATAATCATTCAGAAATCATTCTAATATGCTGATTTGCTACTCAGAAAAAACATTTAATTATAAATGTTTAAAACCGTTTTGCTGCATAATATTTTTGTGGAAACTGATAGAATTTTTTTTAGGAGTTCTATTTTATATTTTCTAATTTTATTACAAAAATGTCTATTTTTTTTATTAATTGTTACTTCAGTTTTAGTTATTTTAGTATTAAACTAAAATAATGAAATGAAAAATGTTTCTTTAGCAACTATCTAAAATAAAATATTTTTTTATTTCATTTTATTTATTTATTTAAAGTGAAAACGATTATAGTTTTCAGACATGTAATGCACCTTTTTTGAAACAATTTATATTTAAATGCTTTTAATGCTGAATAAAACCATAGAAAAAAAATCTACTGACTGTACTATAAAAGTTTGAATGGTAGTGCACCAATAATTCAAAAACAAAAAACAGCATTCATTTAAAACATCATTGATCTTTTGTAACTTTATATCTTTACTGTCATTTCTAATGCACCCTAGCTAAATAAAAGTATTCACCTGAACATGAACATCCTGGAAGATAGATTTCAAAATGGACACAGCTGAACCAGGAGGCAGAACTGAGCATTTAGTCTGAAAGAAACCAAAGAAATAAGTCATATTAAGGTGATCTTGACTCAAACAGAACATGCTCATTTAAACACAAAAGCACTCAGGACTCACCAAAGCCTTGAGCCCCTGAAGAACATGTGGTGTGATCACATAGTGATCCTTCAGTCTGTTTTCATAGAAAGCTATCAAAACCTCCACTGTAAATAAAGCAAACAAATGCACATCAGATGAGTCACGACGGTCCTTGCAGACCTCCATCTCATCAGTACAGCGTTGAGGCATTCATTCAAAGAAAAACAAAAGGAACTTCTCACCTTCTCTCTCAGATAGGCTGCTGTAGCATTCCTGCAGGACCTGAGACAGAAGCTGAACTCCTCGACCTCGAGTCTGAGGCTGAGAACTGGTCAGACTAAACCTAAACGGAGGATACAAAATCAATAATGGAGTTTTCAGACTTAAACTTACAGTTGAGGTCAGAAGTTTACATACACCTTTCAGAATCTGCAAAATTTTATTATTATAACAAAATAAGAGGGATCATACAAAATGCATGTTATTTTTTATTTTGTACTGAGTCTAAATTTAGTACTGAATAAGATATTTCACATAAAAGATGTTTACATAGTCCACAAAAGAAAAGTTTACATCGCTTTGATTGTTAATACTGTGTTGTTACCTGAATGATCCACAGCTGTGTTTTTGTTTAGTGATAGTTGTTCATGAGTCCCTTGTTTGTCCTGAACAGTTAAACTGTCTGCTGTTTTTCAGAAAAATCCTTCAGCTCCCACAAATTATTTGGTTTTCCAGCATTTTTGTGTATTTGAACCCTTTCCAACAATGACAGTATGATTTTGAGATCCATCTTTTCACACTGAGGACAACTGAGAGACTCATATGCAACTATTACAGAAGGTTCAAACACTCACTGATGCTCCAGAAGGAAAAAACATGCATTACGAGCCGGGGGTGAAAACTTTTGAATTTAAAAATCAGGGTAAATTTAACTTATTTTGTCATCTGAGAAACATGTAAGTTCCTTCTGTAGCTTTCGAAGGGCAGTACTAAATGAAAAACAATATAATATTTAGGTAAAATAAGAAAAATGTACACATCAACATTCTGTTCAGAAGTTTTCATCCCCCGACTCTTAATGCATGTTTTTTCCTTCTGGAGCATCAGTGAGTGTTTGAACCTTCTGTAATAGTTGTATATGAGTCCCTCAGTTGTCCTCAGAGTGAAAAGATGCATCTCAAAATCATACAGTCATTGTTGGAAAGGGTTCAAATAAACAGAAATGCTGGAAAACCAAATCATCTGTGGGAGCTGAAGGATTTTTCTGAAGAACAGCAGCCAGTTTAACTGTTCAGGACAAACAAGGGACTCATGAACAACTATCACTAAACAAAAAACCACAGCTGTGGATCATTCAGGAAACAACACAGTATTAACAAATCAAGGGGATGTAAACTTTTTAGAAATTATTTTTTCTTGTGGACTATCATCATCTTTTATGTGAAATGTCTTATTCAGGTCAGTGCTAAATAAAAAAAATAATTTTGTATGATCCCTCTTATTTTGCTAAAATAATTAACATTTTGCAGATTCTGCAAAGTGTATATACATTTTAATATTTACCCACAATTAAACTGTCACTAGTACTGTAGTTGTACTTTTATTATATGCTTGAAAACTTCAGACGAGCAAGAGCTCAGCTCAATGAGAACAACATAGAAAGCTTTACCCCAATGCTTCAACCAGCTGGAGAACTGTGAATTGTCCAGTCTTGACACCTAAAAAGAGACATAAACTCATGTTTAACCATGTAAAGCCAGATATATGTGACCCTGTAGCATGGGTATATTTGTAGTAATAGCCAAAAATACATTGTATGGGTCAAAATTATCCAATTTTATGGGAAAAATCATTAGGATATTAAGTAAAGATCATACTCCATGGAGACATTTTGTAAATATACTACCGTAAATATATCAAAACGTAACCTGCATTGCTTAGAACTTCTTTTGAACAACTTTAAAAGTGATTTTCTCAATATTTAGATTTTTCTTGCACCCTCAGATTACAAAATGTCTTCATGGAGCATGATCTTTAGACACTCCAAGCAAAAATGCTGTTTTTTTCATGCACCTGTCAAATTTGAGATTTTGGGCTTTTTGGTGTTTCAAGTGTTTTTTCAGACTAGTGGAAAGAAAACACACAAAAAACACTGTTAAGTCTTTCTTTTATAGCACTTTATCTATTTGTGTCAATAGATTTCAGTTACAATCCATATTGTTAAAGGCCAAGAGTTGTTTCTCCTACACTGAGCCACAAATCTCGACTTCAGCAGCACTTACACACACCACACTTTACATTTTTATTCCTGACTATATCCTGAAGGTTTTTACAGAGGGATTTGTTCAGATATAATTTGCTTGATTTTATACATTTTATTCCTCAAAAAAATGGTAAAAAAATATAGTGTTTCTGTCTAAGTATTTTCTGAATTATGTTGTGACAAAATGAAATACCCAAAAATTAAAAAAAAAAATTTGAAACTGACTTCATCCAGTGTTTAAATTTTTGTTGTAGAAATGTATGCAAATTAGCACATATTTCATTAAATAATGCTCATTTGCATATTTAAATCTAGCATATTAGAAAACTTGTAATACAAAAAATGTTTGCAATTATCAATGCAATCAATCCACTGGGTAAGCATAGTTATAACTATTAGTTTTGTTTTTTACTCTATTCACCTGCAGTGTCTCGTCTCAAGTTTTGATATCTTTATGCTAGTATATTTACAAAATGTTTTCATGGAACATGATTTTTCCCATAAAATTGGATAAGCTCAAAAGGCACAATTTTACACCCCTATTTCTCTGTGTATTGCCACATATCTATATATATTAGACTTGTATGGCTCATAGAGTAACATAGGGCCTTTACACTCGCTAAACAAGTATGAACTATCAGTCAGATGACAGAAGGCATTAGGTTTTGATAATGTTGATTACTTATAAGCTTTATAAAAACAAGAATCAGGTATGAAAAAGTAGTTTTTCTAGTGTTAACACACTGAGGTAAGAGTCCACAGTCAGGTTCAAACAGAAGGGGCTCCGCTAGCCGCCTAGCAAGACGATCACACAAGCCTTTAATAAACAAAACGACGCCATGTCAACTGCTAGTCAAGGTGTATTACGAAGTAAAAACACTCTGCAGTACTAAGAAAGGATTTTTGTTTGTGATGAGCCCCTGTTGAGCCACAGTGCGTGTGTGACACAGGATGTGGCGGTTAGCTTACGGCTTTCACTCAGCAGCATCACACGCGGCGTTCGCGCTGCTTTTCCTCACAGCTTTTATTAAGAGCCAGCGATCAAACTGGTAAGAGACAGCAAACACGAAAGAGACCAGTGAATAAGATACCTGTGGTGGTTTCTGCGGCCTTGCTGTCGACCTGTCCAGACACGAATTCTTCCACTAAACCCAGCAGCACACTGTTGTCCGCGGCCATCCTGAAGAGCAGCCAGCCAGGCTTCAAACTCAGCCGCGCATGCGCACTACTGCTGCGGCTCCCGCCAGGGGACTTTTGTGTTTCGCGATAAAGAACAGAAAACAACAATAATACACGAGTAAACATTTAAAAAAAAAATTGAAAAGCTTTCGATTAATAAATTTAAAGAATTTGTATTGTTTTTAAAATGTATTTATTTATGTTTTTTATTTTTATTTTTTTGCAATGTTTTTTTTTTCGCATTTTAAAATCACTCCAAAATGACAAAAATGCCAATAAACATGTTAATGTTAATTCATTAATTAATAATAATATTAATAATAAAGTAAACCTATTTAAAACATTTAAAAGCTTTTGATTTCTGTTTTTTCTTTTTAGATTTTTTTAGAATGTCTATTGCTTTCAAAATGTATTTATTTGTTTCTTTGTTTATTTTGCATTATCATGTTTGACTTGTGAATTTACAGCAATTCAAATATTAATGACACAATCTCAAACAAATTTCTTTTTTTCTTTGTTTTTAAATCTGCAATGTTAATTTTAAAATGACTCTAAAATGACCAAAATGGCAAGAAAAATGTTTATTATTAGTCTGAATGGAAACGTTTTGTTGTAAAAAAATAAATAAATAAAAATATCAAAAATAATAATTATTATAATAATTATTATTATTATTATTATTATTATTAAAAATTAATAATAAAATATAATCAAACAATATTTTTTTAGAATTTCTTTTTATATTTCTTTAGAATGTTTATTGTTTTCAAAATGTATTTATTTATTTGTTTGTTTGTTTATTTTGCATTATCATGTTTAACTTGTGAATTTACAGCAATTCAAATATTAATGACACAATCTCAAACAAATTTCTCACATTTAATATTGTTTTTAAATCTGCAATGTTAATTTTAAAATGACTCTAAAATGACCAAAATGGCAAGAAAAATGTTTATTATTAGTCTGAATGGAAACGTTTTGTTGTAAAAAAAATAAATAAATAAAAATATCAATAATAATAATAATAATTAAAAATAATCAAACAATATTTTTTTTAGAATTTCTTTTTATATTTGTTTAGAATGTTTATTGTTTTCAAAATTTATTTATTTATTTGTTTGTTTGTTTATTTTGCATTATCATGTTTGACTTGTGAATTTACAGCAATTCAAATATTAATGACACAATCTCAAACAAATTTCTCACATTTAATATTGTTTTTAAATCTGCAATGTTAATTTTAAAATGACTCTAAAATGACCAAAATGGCAAGAAAAATGTTTATTATTAGTCTGAATGGAAACGTTTTGTTGTAAAAAAATAAAAAAATAAATAAAAATAACAAAAAATAATAATAATTATAATAATTATTATTATTATTAAAAATTAATAATTAAAAATAATTAAACAATATATTTTTAGAATTTCTTTTTATATTTCTTTAGAATGTTTATTGTTTTCAAAATGTATTTATTCATTTGTTTGTTTGTTTATTTTGTTATCATGTTTGAATGGGTTTCAAAGTACATCTTAAGGTTAACTAGCGAATTTACAACAATTAAAATATTAATGACATAATTGTTTTTCAGAAAAGTGTGGGTTTTATAAATAAAGTCAAATATTCCACATTTAAAGTTGTTTTTAAATTTGCAATGTTCATTTTTAAAAAATGACTCTAAAATGACTAAAATTATAATAAAAATGTTTAATATTAGTCCGAACAGAAATGTTTTGTTGTAAAATAAATAAATAAATAAATTTAAAAAATAATAAGTAAACATATATAAAAAAAAAATTCTGAAAAGCTTTCAATTTTTTTTCTTTCAGAATTTCTTTTTAGAATGTTAATTGTTTTCAAAATGTATTTATTTGTTTGTTTGTTTGGTGATTTTGCATTATCATGTTTGAAAGGGTTTCAATGTACATCTTAAGGTTACAGTCAACAACAAAAAATATTAATGATGTAACTGCTTTCCAGAAAAGTGTGAGTTTTATAAATAAAGTAAAATAAAAGTTGCTTTTAATCTACCATGTCCATTTAAAATTACTCCAAAATGACAAAAACAGTAAACAATAAAAATGTTTAATATTAGTCTGAATTGAAACGTTTTTGTTATAAAAGATTAGCCGTGAACTTCAGAAATATTAGTTCTTGAAGTATTTTATTTATTCGATACATTTCCTTACA
The DNA here is from genome assembly GCF_049309525.1 of Garra rufa. Lineage (NCBI taxonomy): Eukaryota > Metazoa > Chordata > Actinopteri > Cypriniformes > Cyprinidae > Garra > Garra rufa. The sequence continues at coordinate 1,395,360 of NC_133382.1, forward strand.
TAAGACTTTTATAAAGTGCAGTCAGAGATCTTCTAAAGTAGTGGAGACGCCAAACTCTAGGTCTAGCAGATCTATCCTGAAACATAAATAGTTTTCAATTCTAATGTTGTATGATCTCGCATATATGGATCTAAAGTGTTTATTTTATTGTTTTATTTTTCCATTTATCAAAATGGATGCAAAAGTAAGCCTATGGGTGAGACTTCAGGTCCAATATTCTTTATAGGGAAATAACAAAAAGAATAACAATGTGCAGTAAATGATAAAACTGTTTTGTGCTCATAATTAAGATTTTGTAATAAGTACATTAAAACAATATGGTAAGACACACCAAATTTTAATATCAAGTAGGAGAACGATCTGTTTTGTATTGCTAAAAATTCAATTTGTTCAGTTGTTCTAAACTATTTTCCATGTAGTTCTAATCGTTTGTTGAGTTTACAGTTCTTTAGACTCACTTTTCTTGTTGTTTTATTATTACAAACCTTCATTTAATTCACTTAGGCTTACTGTTCATACATCTGTTTTTGGTTTGTTTTTGGTTTGACGGGAACATTTTCTAAACATTTCTAGAATGTTATTTTTTGGTTTGTGGAACAATCCCAGAACGTTAGGTTTTGGTTCCCAGAATGTTATTTTTTAATGTTTTGTTTTTGGTTAGCCAGGAAAGTTTTCTTAACGTTTCTAGAACGTTAGTTTTTGTTTTGTAGAACAATCCCAGAGTGTTAGTTTTTGGTTTCCAGAACATTATTTTTTATGGTTTGTTTTTGGTTAGCCAGGAAAGTTTTCTTAACATTCCCAAAACGTTATGTTATGGTTTGTAGAACGTTCCCAGAATGTTAGTTTTTGGTTCCAAGAATGTTATTTTTAAATGTTTTGTTTTTAGTTAGCCAGAAAATTTTCTAAACATTCCTAGAACGTTATTTTTTTGGTTTGTAGAATGTTCCCAGAATGTTAGTTTTTGGTTCCCAGAACATTATGGTTTGTTTTTGGTAGGCCAGGAAAGTTTTCTTAATGTTCTTGGTTTTTTAAAAGTTAGTTTATGTGAACTTACAAATATTCTCATTTACGCATCAAACTATCATTTAATTTGTCCAAAGAATGTTTGTTTTCTAATGCAATGATTTGAGACTGTACTTAAAATATTTTTTTGTTAGCAATTATTAAATAAATGCATATTTCAGATTTACTGAATCCAACAACAACCCAAAACAAAAAGGTTCCTTGATATATTTCTGTGTTATTTTGATGCTTTGGCGATACACAATGTACTTTGTCAGGACAGTAAAGCTAAAAGTGTTTTTTTCCAGACGTAATGGAGTGATAATGCCATTTTTAGACGTTAAATCGCTTTATTGCACTGTAAAACAAATAGCTCAGTCCAAAATGAATCTGTGACGATCAGCGGACGCGCAGTGTGTTTATTATGTGGCAAACTTTCCACGATTTTTAAGCGGAGTTTGAAGTCTCCCTCTAGAGGAGGGGCTCTGCTGGAGTCACGTGGTCAAAGCGCGCGTGCGCGGTGCGCGCCAGTAACGTGAACTAGTTGGAAACATCAGTGAGGGGAAAGGTAGACTAGCGACAGATAAAGAACTGAAGCAGGTTAGCGACGCATATATATGTTGAAATACAACAAAGCGAGCACGGAATATTCTATAAAGCTCGAATACTACTTTCGCTGGTGTTGTTTTCATCTTTTAGACTGTATTTCTGAGTTGAGGATGAAGCTCGTGTTTTGGCTAGCCGCTGTAAGTTAGCTTGTGGGATCAAGCCAGAAATAACTAAACGCGACTGTCGTGCCAGACACCCGATAGATCATCGCGTGACCCTCAGTTTGGACTTTTGCTGAGTTTTGAGCGGAGACTTCCCTTTAATGCTTGTACTTTACTTAGATCATCATCTATAGTACTGTAGTCTGAAATGTAGCACTGTTTCCGCTTGGGAACTGAAGTGATATCCAAGCCGGAGTGAATCTAGATGCTGTCTTGAGATGTGGCCTGCGCTTGATTGACAATCATGGGAGGATGCGTGGGGCGAGAGCGCGCGGAGTCACGCGGACACAGCTCGAGGACGCAGAGGAAGCGTGGAGGTGAGACTCGGTGCATCTGCGATGCTGCTTTGCATACTTGTTTCCGTTTATGTCTTTCTTGAAAACATGCAAATATCAGGTGTATCGACTTGACCCGGTGTGGGAGAAAAAGACAGACCATAAACAAACAGCACCACGATATTACCATTTTAGAAGGCTTTTTATGTCAACTCATATGTGTTTTGATATATGCATCAAACTACCACCCAACTAACAATTTTTTGTTCCCAGAACGTTACTTTTTATGGCTTGGTTTTGATTGGCCTGAAAAGTTTTCTTAATGTTCCTAGAACGTTGGTTTTTGGTTCCTGGAGCATTTTTGGTTCCCCTAATCTATTTTTTTTTTATGGTTAGGTTTTGGTTAGCTAGGAAAGTTTTCTTAACGTTCCCAGAATGTTGGTTTTAATTTTGTAGAACGTTCCCAGAACGTTATTTTTTATGGCTTGTTTTTAGTTAGCCAGTAAGGTTTTCTTAATGTTCCCAGAACGTTAGTTTTTGTTTTGTAGAACATTCCCAGAACGTTTTTTTATGGTTTGTTTTTGGTTAGCCAGGAAGTTTTCTTAATGTTCTTGGAACATTAGTTTTTGGTTTCTAGAACATTGCCAGAATGTTAATTTTTGGTTCCCAGAATGTTATTTTTATGGTTTGTTTTTGGTAAGCCAGGAAAGTTTTCTTAACATTCCCAGCAACGTTAGTTTTTGGTTGGTTAAACGTTCCCAAAACATTATTTTTATGGCTTGGTTTTGGTTAGCCAGGAAGGTTTTCTTAATGTTCCTAAAATGTTAGTTTTTGGTTCCTAGAACATTGCCAGAATGTGTTTTTTTTTTTTTTTTTTTTTTTTTTTTTGTTAGCCAGGAAGGTTTTCTCAACATCCCCAGAACAATAGTTTTTGGTTTGTTAAACATTCCCAGAACGTTATTTTTTTATGGTTTGTTTTGGTTAGCCAGGAAAGTTTTCTTAACGTTCCCAGCAACGTTAGTTTTTGGTTGGTTAAAGTTTCCTAAAACATTATTTTTATGGCTTGGTTTTGGTTAGCCAGGAAGGTTTTCTTAATGTTCCTAAAATGTTAGTTTTTGGTTTGTTAAACATTCCCAGAACGTTTTTTGTTTATGGTTTGTTTTGGTTAGCCACGAAAGGAACGTTAATTTTTGGTTCCTAGAACATTCCCAGAATGTTTTTGGTTCCCAGAACGTTATTTTTTATAGTTTTTGGTTAGCCAGGAAAGTTTTAACTTTCCCAGAACGTTAATATTTGGTTTGCAGAATGTTCCCAAAACTTTAGATTTTGGTTCATAAAAAGTTCCCAGAATGTTTGTTTTTGGTTCCCAGAACATTATTTTTTTTATGGTTCTTGGTTAGCCAGGAAAGTTTAAACATTCCTCGAACATTAGTTTTTGGTTCCCAGAAATTTTAGTTTTTGGTTCCTAGAATGTTATTTTTATATGGTTTTTGGTTAGCCAGGAAAGTTTTAACTTTCCCAGAACGTTAATTTTTGCTTAATGTTCCCAGAACGTTAGTTTTTGGTTTGTAGAATGTTCCCAGAACATTACTTTTTGGTTCCGACTTCCTAGAACGTTGTTTTTTTTATGGCTGGTTTTTGATTAGCTAGGAAAGTTTTCCTAACATTCCCAGGACATTAGTTTTTGTTTAGAATGTTCCCAGAACATTATTTTTTAATGGTTTGTTTTTGGTTAGCCAGGAAGGTTTTCTTAATGTTTTTAGAACATTAGTTTTTGGTTCCTAGATCAGTCCCAGAATGTTAGTTTTTGGTTCCCAGAACATTATTTTTTGTGGTTTTTGGTTAGCCAGGATAGTTTATATTTTCCCAGAACATAAATTTTTGGTATGCAGAACGTTCCCAGAATGTTAGTTTTTGGTTTGTAGAACGTTCCCAGAACATTAGTTTTTGTTTCCCAGAACGTTAGTTTTTGGTTCCCAGAACGTTATTTTTATATTGTTTTGGTTAGCCAGGAAGGATTTAACTTTGCCAGAATGTTAATTATTGGTTTGCAGAACATTCCCAGAATGTTTTGTTTTTATGGCTTGTTTTTGGTTAGCCAAACATTATTGGTTCCTAGAACATTGCCAGAATGTTAATTTTTGGTTCCCAGAACATTATTTTGTATAGTTTGTTTTTGGAAACCAATGGCTAAAAAGTACGATCCCTGTTGCCAACGCCTAAAAAAGCCTTGCATTTTAATCAGAAGTTCATTGTAGGTGCAACAGTTAGGTGCGTCGTCTTTATAACCCTAATTTGAGAACAATATGCAACACTTCTGCTTTATCTCATTGTTGAAGTTCCACTTCCCTTTACTACACAATAGTTTGAATGTTAAAAAAGATGTTTAGTAGCTTTTGCAGTCTCGTTGTGGATTTGACAGTACTGGCCCTTAGAAACATTCCCAGTTTTGTGCATTATCTCCTCATATGCTGTATCTGGTTTTTTTCTCCAGCTGTAAGCATGTTGGAGCTGGCAGTGGTGTCCCGTCTCAGGGCATGTCTCTGCATGTTCGCTCCATGTGACCGTCGTGCCTGTTGTTTTTCTGCGTTTTCCTTAAACTGTAGTGAAACATGATTGGGATTGAAAGCCAAAGCCAGTTCATTCCATTAAAGGAGAGCATTGTATTCTGTCAGTGACATGTGTTTGACGTCTATCAGTGAAAGTGGCTGCAGTCGTCTATCGGTGTATTGTTGAGTTATCTGTGCTCCAGCATGATATGTGTTGCTTTGAACAGGAGATAAGATATTCATTCACACGTGGGCTGTGTGTTACTTGTCTGTTGCCAGAAGACAATGCATCTCTCCAGTTCAGTCCAGTCTGTCTTCACAGCAGAGCAAAGTTTGGCAAGTTTATTAATTAACAGAAAGTGGTTCTCGAGTGAGATATCAGCCCTAACAATAATAAAAATAAATGAGCTGCAATTTAGATCACAGATTAACTTTTCATAAATGACAAAAACAACACTATTGTTGTTGATATTAAAAGATAATTTTTTAAAGTATTATTATTATTACTACCAGAGCAACTTTTGAGTTCAAAACTTGAGAATCATTATTATAGTTGTTGCTACCTAACCTTTGAACTTCTCTAACTTTTCTTAATAATATAAAATATTCATAATGCACATATTAGACTGATTTGTGAGTGTTTTTGACTCAAATAAACCTGTTCATGAGTCACTTGTATTGCTATTATTATAATATTAGTAGTATTACTAGTACAAAGTTTGATAATATAGTCTTTTTAAAGAATTATTAATATTTTATGTAGAAAGTTTTGCACTTCTTAAATATGCTTAATGATGTAAAATATTCATAATGCACATTAGACTGATTTGTATGTTTAAATGTTCATAAGTCATTTGTTTGAACTATTACTGTTATTAGAAGTATTACTAAAGCAATGTTTGAGAAATTAAAATATTTTTAAGGCGAGACACTGCAAGTGAACAGGGTAAAAAATGAACTAATAGTTATCATTTTACTTAGTTGATTGATTGATTACATTTTCTATTACAAGTTTTCTAAAATGTTAGGTTTAAATATGCAAACGAGGCATTGTTTAATGAAATATGCGCTAATTTGCATACATTTCTAGTACAAAAATCTAAACACTGGATGAAGTACGTTTCAAAATTCTTGTTTATTTTTTTGACATATTAGATTCAAATGTTTTTACAGAGGGGATTTTGGGAATCTCACTTTTTACAGTTTTTTGCGGAATAAAATGTTGTATAAAATCAAGCAAATTCTATATGAACAAATCCCTCTGTAAAAACCTCCAGAATATAGACAGGAATACAAATGTAAAGTGTGGTGTGTGTAAGTGCTGCTGTAGTGGAGATTTATGGCTCAGTGTAGGAGAAAAAGCAAATTTGCCTTTAAAATTATGTATTGTAATTGAAATCTATTGACACAAATAGATAAGTGCTGTAAAAGAAACAGTGTCTTTTGGGTGTTTTCTTTCCACTAGTCTGAAAAAAAACACTTTATGAGACACCAAAAAGCCCAAAATCTCAAACTTGACAGGTGCATGAAAAAACAGTGTTTGTCTCCCCTTTTGAAATCCATTCAGCCATTCTCCTGTTCTGGCGATATCACTATTAGCATAGCTTTACATTTTCCGCCGGTATTAGTACACGATATAACTACAGAAGAGTCAAGTTTTAAATAGGACAAATATCGAAAGGCCTTGGTCATTTTTGAACGCGATGCTATTGGTCTAATAGGATTCAATGATCTATACTAAAAGTGATATCGCCAGAACAGGAATACGGCTGAAAGGATTTCAAAACGGAAAAACTCAAATTATTAACTCGAGGGGAGTTGGAGAATGAGCCTATTTCCAAAAAAAAAAAGTGGAGTGTTCCTTTAATGCACACATTAGACTTAATTTGTCAGCGGGGCGATCTGGTGTTCCTGTCAGGCGGGTGAGGAGGAGGAGGAGGATCTGTCTCTGCTTGTGTTGGGTGTGTGACTGTAACGAGAGAATTACAAGAGAGGAATGCAACTTCATTCGGCACCCTAGAGCCTCAAGACAACAAGAGAGCTATTTCCATATGATTTGACTGGGAGGATTATACAAGGTGCTGAACTTTGACAGTCACATTCTGAGTCTTCTTGTTGTGGCACAAGACCATAATCATAACGTGGAATAAGCGCTTTGACCTTCTTCATGCGCTCCTTCCGTCTGGTCACGTGTTGAGACAGAGTTTTGTTCTTGGGGAATGCGCACTGTTTTGATTTGTGGCAGAGCGAGGGCCAATGAAGCTGCGAGAGAAATAAAAGAAACGGGCATCAATCGCTTGGCTTCTGGGAACGTTTAGAGTCCCATTTGGAGTTCTTCACATTGTCAGTGGTCTCTTTTATTTGACCAAAGCACCGGCTTGTAAACACAGCCATTTGTCTACATTTCTCTGCCTGTCACTTTGAAAGGACTTTATTAGATTGACCCCATAAATCCTACTTTCTAAGACCTCTAAAGGATCAAGATGATCATGCCTTCTGTCATATGATTGATCGTTTTTGTATCAATAAAAAGCTTCACGTGTCTTTTTGCGGTCAAATCTTGACTTGTTTTTATCAAGTAAATGTCAGAATAACTAGTAATATTTCCAGATGAACACTTACTGGATTGAAGCAGCTTGGTTTACTTGATTCTCCAATCATTTTGTAGAAAAATCTGATCATCAGGATCTTTTGAGCAATGTTTGTTTCCAGATATGTGCAAAATATTTATAATGCACATATTAGACTGATTTGTGAGCATTTTTGACTCAAATAAGTCTGTAAGTCATTTGTTTGTGAATCTGATTACAAGACTTATTATTATTATTATTATTATTATTATATTAATAGATATACTAGAACAAAGTTTTAGTTAAAACTTTTTTTTATTACTATTTCTTATTTAGAAAGTGTGTACTTCTCAAACTTTGCTTAATAATGATGTAAAATATTCATAATGCACACATTAGACTAATTTGTGAGCATTTGTTGACTCAAATATGTCTGTTTGTAAGTCATTTGTTTGTAAATCTGATTTCAAGACTTTTATTATTGTTATTATATTAGTAGTATTACTAGTACAAAGTTTGAGAAGTTAAAATCTTTTTTTAAATAATTATTACTATTTCTTATTTAGAAAGTGTGTACTTCTCAAACTTTGCTTAATAATGATGTAAAATATTCATAATGCACATATTAGACTGATTTGTGAGCATTTGAGTCAAATACGTCTGTAAGTCATTTGTTTGTGAATCTGATTACAAGACTTTTATTATTGTTATTATATTAGCAGTATTACTAGATCAAAGTTTGAGAACTTAAAAGAGAGAGAGAGTAAGGACATATTAGATTTTTTTTATTTTTTATTAATAAACTAGTGTATTTTGAGTCAGTGTCGCAAAGATCCTGTCTCGCAATCTCCCTTTTGGATGCACCTTAAGAGAGAAATGCATCTACGGATTACATAATAAAAGAGTTTTTGTGTTTTTGATTTGTTTTATTTTTTTAAGTAATATTTAAAGCTTTCAAGAACGAGACGGCAGAAATTGCATCATGTTTTTCTTTATTTTATAAAAGCACTGTTTGTAACGTTTTGTTGAGTGCACACAAATAATACAGATAATTTTAAATAGCTTCCACTGAAAATAATTTAGATAAACACATTTATCTAGGTTTAACATTTAAGCTAACATTGTTTTATACTTGAACTGTTTTATATCTATGCCGAAGCCCAACAATAAACAAGCACTGGGCTGAAGGCCGATTATTGAACACGCTTTTTTGTGTCCCCAATTTTTTTTTTTTTTACTATTGCATAAGTTAAATAGCCAAAATGTGCTTTTTACAGTTTTGTCTTGCTTTTCAAAGAAAAAACAATTACAAAACAACAATTTAAAAATATTGAACTGAACATTTTTAACATTCTAGTAGACATTGCAGCCTACCAACAAAGTGCAATTTAACTTAAAATGACTAAGTTAGTCAAATAATATTCTTTATTCATTTTTAAGACCCCCTTCTTGAATCAGGCATGGGTTTTTAATATAGAAATAAATGCTGCCTTGCTGAGCAAAGGACAATGTTAGAATAAATGTACTAATAGAGCTGTTGTAATGATTATCATTATTTTTGTCTTTATTTTATTGACAGAACAACAGTAAAATGACAATACTAACATTTCTGAATGTTGTCTTTTATTTAGTGGTAAACCCTCAAGAAGAGCTCAGTCCTAGTTTTTGCTGGCAGCAGCAGATTTCTGAATGATTGTCGTCTTTGGGCTTTGAACCCTGGCTAAGGAGCTGCTGTCAGAATAAATACAATTGGTGTCTGGTGTATTAGACAACAGAACGTTCTGGAGTTGATTGACTAATGGATGATTTCAGTCATCATACAGTAACCTTTCTCTTCTCACGAAGACATGCGATGCGCTTCTAAACAGTCTCTCGCTGTCGCTGCTTGGAATGATTTTTGCATCTTTCTCTGACAGTTTTAAATGCTTCCACACTGAACACATGTTTGATCATTAGTGCACGCCTCTAATTTATTCAGCCTTTTCACTTATTCAGCAAACACTGAAAGAGCTTTATTTGCTATTTTCAGCTAAATAATTTCAGTTGCCGAACATTCGGTGCATCACTAATATATATTTGTATGTTGACTTTTTTGCAGATTCACAAATAACAAATTTTTGCTCCGTTTGAGCCCCTGAATAAAACTGAGCTGTTTTGTACTTCATATTCTCACTATATCAGACTATATATGGTGTTCTTTTCAATGTTAAGCTGGTTTAAAGCACCAGACTTCCTGTAATACTTACATCCTGCCTATGTTTTGAAATGCTGATGACACTCATCCACTTCTCCATCATTGTACTGTCAGGTGGAGTGAAGAGTTCTGGGTGGACCAGCGCTGTAAATCACACAATGTGCCCTGATGATAACTTATTACACCTATATGCTATAAATAATATGTTTGGATGAAAGACAGTCAGAGCAGCATGAGGATGGGAAAGCGTGACAACGGAGTCACGTACACTCGCCTTCGGTGTCAACTTCCTTATTTCTGTAGCAGGTTTATTAGGCAAGCATCACTATTGTTCATATTATGGTTTATGGGAAGTTTTTAAACGTGGTTATTGATCAGATTTCTGCTAACGCTTCGAAACATTGCATATTAGGCATTTGCATTCTTGCACTGTCTGTAGACTTAAATATATCGTTTCTTCATTGTTTTTTGGAAGCCTTGTGTTAAAAATATGTGACTCTGATCCACAAAACCAGTCTTTTTTTTTAAATTGAGATTTATACATCATCTGAAAGCTGACTAAATAATGCTAAGTAAATAATGCTTTCCATTGATGTGTGGTTTGTTAGGATAGGACAATATTTGGCTGAGATGCAATTATTCGAAAATCTGCAATCTGAGGGTGCAAAAAAATCTAAATATTGAGAAAATCGCTTTTAAAGTTGTTCAGATGAAGTTCTTAGCCATGCATATTACTAATAAAAAAAGTTTTAAAGTATTTATGGTAGTAAAATTGACTAAATATCTTCATGGAACATGATCTTAGCTTAATGTCCTAATGATTTTTTTGGCATTCTTTTTTTTTTATTTATTTTTTTTTTTTTTTATAATTTTGACCCATACTGTTTAGATCTAAAAAGAGAAAGGCAAACCATTGCAATCAGCAAATATGCATTTCTATCATTTAAACAAGCAAACCTCAGGGAACTATATATATATATATATATATATACAGTAGTCAACATTCGAAGTGGATCAAAAAAGTTAATCAAAAGTTGTCCTAAGATAAGAACGGGTATTCTTTTTGGTTTTAGGACAAATTTGATGAAAGGTTTTGATCCACTTCGAATGTTGACTACTGTATATATATATATATATATACAGTACAGACCAAAAGTTTGGACACACCTTCTCATTCAAAGAGTTTTCTTTATTTTCATGAAACTTTGCTCGAAGTATCGTCTGGGTCTCTACACATGAACTCCAGCATTGAGAACATTGTACTAATGATTTTTTTTTTTTTATAATTTTGACCCATAGTGTTTAGGTCTAAAAAGAGAAAGGCAAACCATTGCAATCAGCAAATATGCATTTCTATCATTCAAACAAGTCTTTAAACATCTTATAAACATTTAAAGCCACAAAGTTTAGACATATTATTGGAAATATAGATTGGCTACTTTTACTTTTTGGTCATATACAGTCTAACCAAAAATTGTTCAGACACCAGATATAATTTTTGATATTATTTTTAGTGGGTGCAGGACACGGTAGTTCATTTATGAAAGTGAGAATGGCAAAATAAAGTAAACTCTGACATAGTATACCCAAAAATTCTTCATAAAGTGGACTTTCAGTAAAACTGATAAAGTAAGTGCTTGTATATCACAGACTGAACAAAATTAAGCATTGCTTGGGAATTGGTCAACAAAGTATTGATAGTTGTGTAAATAATGTCATACTAACTACATACCTTTTTATCAAAGTTATCTTACATTATCAAGACGAATTTGTTTTCACAGTTTTAACAGTTCTTGTCATATTTTATTGCCATTTTCTAAACTATAGAGAATAAACTGTCATAATGTGAGAAATGTTGAAGGTGTCTGACTAAATGTTGGTTTGACTGTAAATATCAGCATCTGCACCAAATTACACTTTTTGGATTTTTAATAGTATTTTTCTTAATTTGTCCAAAAAAAAAGAAAGAAAGAAAAATGCTGTAAAATATCGTAAGAGGATTATTTGTCAAGTTCTGATTTTTTTTTTCTTAAAATGATTTAGAATTTTTTTTTTTTTTTTTAAAGTTAAATTTGTTTATAAAGTTAAGATTAAAAATATAGCCATAGGTTCTGGCATGGCAATAAACAAATTGATATTTATTTATTTTAATTATTTAAATCATACCAATTATAAGTGGACCTCAGGGTCATTATAAAATAAAAAATCTGTTGACTTTATGTTTGTTTTTATTTGTTATAATCAAATATCTATTATGGAATAGTATGGTTTCCTCCAGCAATTTTATAGAAATAGAATTTCATCTTACTTTTTGGCCATATAAATATGTAAATAGTAATTTTCTTAATTTGTGAAAAATACTATAAAAGTAGTGTAATGGGATTATTTGTCAAATTCTGAATTTTAATTAATTATTTCAAATTTGACTTCAAATTTTGAGTTATTTTAGTAAATAATACGTTAGCTATATGTCAATTTTATATATCTTAAGCATGTGTCATTTTTACATGACAAAAAATTTCCAAACAAGTATAAGCAAACCTCAGGGACCGTTCTATATATATATATATAATTTTTTTTCCCCTGTTTTTTTTTTTTGGAGAGCACACATTATTTTTATTTGTTATAATCAAATCATTATTCTGGAATAGCACGGTTTCCTCCAGCAGTTTTATAGAAATACATTTTTATTATATCAGAATTATAGAATTTCATCTTTCTTTTTGGCCATATAAATTAAAACTAAATATTTTAATAGGAATATTTGTCAAGTTATAATATAATGTAATATAATATAATTTATTAACTAAATGTAAATTTAATGAACAAAAAATCTAAAGCATGTGTCTTTTTTTAAATATGAAAATATTTATTAATATAATTTTTTTTTAAATAAAATACAAAAATACTCTGTTAATCAGTTTATTTTTAAAATTTTTATTTAGAGATAGAGCGACCACATTGTTTTTATTAGTGATAATCTGGAATAGCTGGAGCGACTGCAAAGTCTTGAGCCGTTTTAATCCGGTCTGAATCAAACACAACTGTTTTTCTCACAGTTTGCTAAAATTACTGAACAGATGACTGTTTTTGGATCCTCTGAGAAACCTAATCCCATCCAGACAGGAATGTCTGTTAATGTCTGTTATTGTTTTCACAGTGCTTCTCATTAATTTTAACCACGTCAAAAAGATTGATTTGTTATTAGAGCTTCAAATAATGAACATGAACCTGAACAGAACTGAGCTTGATGCCATTGTCTTCAGTAGAGCTACTTTGTTTTAATGAACTGTAAATGTATTACTATTAATAAACGGTGCAACATCAACACTTTGAACTGAGCTAAATGACTATTTAACAATAATATTTGTAGACAGCTGTTGATAATGTAAGTATTTATTTCAGGCCTAATGCAAACACACAGTGTGTTGTAATCTTAAAGACCTGATCAGCTGTGTGTTCTGCTTAACGTACGATTGTTGAATCCAAACAGAGGCTTTGTTTGAGCAGATAACTTGAGGGTCAGGAGGTGCCTTCAGGCTTGTTGATGGATGAAGGCTGTTGTTTTTTGCCTGAAGTGATCAGTCATTAGGGAGGGCAGTATTTACAGACAAACAGTCATAAATACACAACCTTTGCTCAGCCATGGGAATATAAGCGAGTGTCGTTCACTTCTGCTTTTATTTGAGAGCTTGCTGTACTCAAATCATGTTTTATATTTATACTAATTAACTTCTCATTTATTTTCCTATTTAATTTGTGCTTGATATATATCTATATTATCTCATATACACTGCTGCTCAACACTTGTAATGTTTTTGAAGATGTCTCTTATGCGCTTCAAGGCTGCATTTATTTTATTAAAAATACAGTAAAAACTGTAATATTCTGAAATATTATTACCGTTTTAAATAATAATGTTCGATATTAATATATTTTAAAATATAATTTATTTCTGTGATGCAAAGCTGAATTTTTATCAGCCAATATTTCAGTTTTCAGTGTCACGTGATTCTTAAAGTCATTCTAATATGCTGATTAATTACTTTTATTATCAATTTTGGAAACATTTGTGCTGCTTTATTATTTATTTTGGAACCTGTGATTTCTTTTTCAGGATTCTTTATGAATAAAAGGTTGGAACAGAGTTTATTCAAAATATAAATCTTTTCTAACAATATAAGTCTTTGCTATCACTTTTTTTAATCAATTTAACATCCTTGGTGAATAAAAGTGTTAATTTTTTTCTTTAAAAAATTTTACAATCTTTTTCTGTATTTTTGACCAAATAAATGTAGCCTTGATGAGCAGAAAAACGTCTTTAAAAATCTTACTGATCACAAACTTTTAAGCAGCAGTGCAAATGAAGTATTTCTAGTCTTATGCTCACCAAGGCTGGAATTATTTGATTAAAAGTACAGTAAAATCAGTAAAATTCTGAAATATTATTAGTATTTCAAATAGCTGCTTTCTATGTGAATATCTGTTAAACTGGAATTTATTTTTGTGATCAAAGCTAAATTTAAACATAAGTTGCTGAGTTTTTTTTTTTTTTAAACAAGTCTCTTCTGCTCACAAAGCCTGCATTTATTTTGATCCAAACTGTAGTTAAAAATGTGAAATATTTTACCATTTAAAATAACAGCTTTCTATTTCGATATATATTATAATATAATTTATTTCTGCGATCAAATCTGAATTTTCAGCATCATTACTCGTCTTCAGTGTCACACGATCCTTCAGAAATCATTCTAATAGTCTGATTTCCTGCTCAAGTAATTTCTTTTTTTTTTTTAATTTTTTTGAAAGCTAGTATATGTGTAAATACTAACTTGATGATTTTTCTTTCTACTGTAATGTTGTACATTTCCTCAGTGATATTCCATTACACCATCATCACATGAAAGCACTAAATGTCAATTCTTGTTTATTGCACTATTACTTTTACATTCCACTCAATCTCCTGTTTGTTGCCCAGTGAAGGCGTTCATGAAAGCACTGATGGAAAAGTTTGTCGGCCTACATTTGTAAAATCTTTGCTGTGGATCTGCACGTACGCTTGATTCAAGTCTAACCTCATCAGAATTCATTGGAATAGTAGAATTCTGGCGTAACGCTCGAAACTAAAGCGGCCCTCGCTTTGATCCTCATGAATCATCAAAGCTGGAAATTCCAGGAAATGCTGTATGGCCTACAATTCTCTCACATTAGTGCTAATTCACACCTCATCTGCGTCCGCAGGTCGTAATGAACCGTTGAAGAAAGACAAGCTGAAGTGGAAGAGCGATTACCCGATGACGGAGGGCCAGCTCCGCAGTAAGAGAGACGAGTTCTGGGATACGGCTCCGGCGTTCGAGGGCCGTAAGGAGATCTGGGACGCCCTGAAGGCCGCCGCTGTGGCTCTGGAGTGCAACGATCACGAATTGGCTCAGGCGATCGTGGACGGAGCCAACATCACATTACCCCACGGTGAGAGTCGTGACACCGAAACCAGCTCTGTGTGTTTGACTTGCTGTCTTTTGTGGAACTGGGAAAGGAGAAATATGGAAGAATGTTAATCAGGTGCTAAATTGTGCAATAATCAAAATGAACTCATCAATTAAATAATTAGTGATGCTTTTGATTATTCCAATTTAATAAAACTATTAAAATGCAATCCAAAAATATTAACAACAATTTGGTAAAAAATAAAACTGGATTTTTTTTTTTTTTTTTTTTACTTTTAATAAATTGCTTTTAATTGTGTACGTTTTTTATTTTTATTTTTTATAAATATGTCTCTTCTGCTCACCAAGCCTGCATTTATTTGATACAAACTACTGTAAAAACGGTAAATATTTGAAATATTTTTACTATTTAAAATAACTGCTTTCTGTTTAAATATATTTTAAAATGTAATGTATTGCAGTGATCAAAGCTGAATAAAAAAATAAAACTATTAGAATGGAATCCAAAAATATTAACGGCAAATACAGGATTTGGTAAAAATAAATTTAAATTTAAGAAAAATAAAATGCATTTCATAGGGCCTTAAAAATGTAATTTTTGCTAATTTTTTTTTATAAAACTTTGCTACAAATAAATACAGTAAAATTGTGAAATATTATTAGTATTTCAAATAGCTGATTTCTATTTGAATATCTGCTAAACTGGAATTCATTTCTGTGATCAAAGCTGAATTTTCAGCATCAGTTCCTGATATATATATTTTTTTAAATAAGTCTCTTCTGCTCACCAAGCCTGCATTTATTTGATCCAAACTACAATAAAAATGTGAAATATTTTTACTATTTAAATAACTGCTTTCTATTTGAATATATTTTAAAATGTAATTTATTGCTGTGATCAAAGCTGAATAAAAAAATAAAATAAAATAAAACTTAAAACTATTAAAATGGAATCCAAAAATATTAACAACAAACAATTTGGTAAAAAATAAAACTGAATTTAAGTATTTAAGGGCATTAATTTTTTTTATTTTATTTTTTTTTACTTTTAATAAATTGCTTTTAATTGTGTACTTTTTTTTTTTTTTTTTTTAAATATATATAAATATGTCTCTTCTGCTCACCATGCCTGCATTTATTTGATACAAACTACTGTAAAAATGGTAAATATTTGAAATATTTTTACTATTTAAAATAACTGCTTTCTGTTTAAATATATTTTAAAATGTAATGTATTGCAGTGATCATAGCTGAATAAAATAATAAAACTATTAGAATGGAATCCAAAAATATTAACGGCAAATACAGGACTTGGTAAAAATAAATTTAAATTTAAGAAAAATAAAATGCATTTCATAGGGGCTTAAAAATGTAATTTTTGCTATTTTTTTTTATAAAACTGCTACAAATAAATACAGTAAAATTGCGAAATATTATTAGTATTTCAAATAGCTGATTTCTATTTGAATATCTGTTAAACTGGAATTCATTTCTGTGATCAAAGCTGAATTTTCAGCATCAGTTCCTGATTTTTTTTTTTTTTTTTTTAAATAAGTCTCTTCTGCTCACCAAGCCTGCATTTATTTGATCCAAACTACAATAAAAATGTGAAATATTTTTACTATTTAAATAACTGCTTTCTATTTGAATATATTTTAAAATGTAATTTATTGCTGTGATCAAAGCTGAATAAAAAAATAAAATAAAATAAAACTTAATAAAACTATTAAAATGGAATCCAAAAATATTAACAACAAACAATTTGGTAAAAAAATAAAACTGAATTTAAGTATTTAAGGGCATTAATTAATTTATTTTTTTTACTTTTAATAAATTGCTTTTAATTGTGTACTTTTTTTTAATTTATTTTTTTATTTAAATATGTCTCTTCTGCTCACCAAGCCTGCATTTATTTGATACAAACTACTGTAAAAACGGTAAATATTTGAGATATTTTTACTATTTAAAATAACTGCTTTCTGTTTAAATATATTTTAAAATGTAATGTATTGCAGTGATCAAAGCTGAATAAAATAATAAAACTATTAGAATGCGATCCAAAAATATTAACGGCAAATACAGGATTTGGTAAAAATAAATTTAAATTTAAGAAAAATAAAATGCATTTCATAGGGCCTTAAAAATGTAATTTTTGCTAAAAAAATTTATAAAACTTTGCTACAAATAAATACAGTAAAATTGTGAAATATTATTAGTATTTCAAATAGCTGATTTCTATTTGAATATCTGTTAAACTGGAATTCATTTCTGTGATCAAAGCTGAATTTTTAGCATCAGTTCCTGATTTTTTTTTTTTTTTTTAAATAAGTCTCTTCTGCTCACCAAGCCTGCATTTATTTGATCCAAACTACAATAAAAATGTGAAATATTTTTACTATTTAAATAACTGCTTTCTATTTGAATATATTTTAAAATGTAATTTATTGCTGTGATCAAAGCTGAATAAAAAAATAAAATAAAACTTAATAAAACTATTAAAATGGAATCCAAAAATATTAACGGCAAATACAGGATTTGGTAAAAATAAAACTGAATTCAAAAAAAATAAAACATATTTCATAGGGCCTTAATGTAATTTTTGCTAAAATTTTAATAAATTGCTACAAATAAATACAGTAAAATCAGTAAAATTGTGAAATGGTATTAGTATTTCAAATAGCTGTTTTCTATGTAAATATCTGTTAAACTGGAATTTATTTCTGTGATCAAAGATTTATTTGATCAAACTACAGTAAAATAGTAAAAAAAATGAAATATTTTTTTCTACTTAAAATAACTGCTTTCTATTTGAATATATATTTTAAAATGTAATTTATTGCTGTGATCAAAGCTGAATAAAATACTAAAATAATAAAACTATTAAAATGAATCCAAAAATATTAACAGCAAATACAGGATTTGGTAAAAATAAAACTGAATTCAAGAAAAATAAAACATATTTCATAGGGCCTTAAATTTATTTTATTTAACTTTTAATAAATTGCTGTTAAATTGTATATGTTTCATGATTTCAATTAATTGGACATGCTTTTGATTATATTTCTTAATGTAACCATTAAAACTGAGTCTGGAAAAAAAAAACTTTACATGGAAAAAATTGAACCCTTTTTTTCTGGAAATTTGCACATAATAAAAATTAGGTTAAAATTCTTTACTTTACCGTGTTGCATGTACTTACTGTAGTAATAACATTAAATTATGCATAATTACATGCAGTTAACCACAAAGCAAATTCGAATTCTAATCCTACTAATCTAAAGTGCATGTTGTTCATTAATATTACTCAGTACTTAATTGTATAATTACACTGTAATGAGGATTTCTAAAAATAAAATGTAAGCCAAAATTGTGGAGTAATGATGCTGAAAATTCAGCTTTGATCACAGGAATAAATGACATTTTAAAATATATTCAAATAGAAAGCTATATAGTAAAAATATTTCAAAATGTTACTGTTTTTGTTGTACTTTGGATTAAAGCGGAAGAGAATTCTTTAAAAAAAAACATTAAAAATCTATAAATCTTTTGACTGGTATTGTACTTCAAATTAATAGTTATACAGAACAAGAATTTAAAACATGTTTAAAATGCACATAAATTATAGTGGCATTTATAAAAAAAGAAAAAACATTTATTATCAACACCTAGCCAAAATTATTTTATAGCAAAACTAAATTACCAGCATGCAAACAATGTGCTAAACAAACAAACCTGACTTGCCTTACTATGCCTATCGGCTAAATCTGTGTTCAAGTTGAATGTGAAGACAGAATTAAAACCGAAACCTAAGGAATAAAACATTTCTATACTAATGCACAAGCCTGTAATTTCATTTTATTGTAGTTTTGACCATTATTTACTGTCATGTACATGTAAAGTGTGATGATAAAGTGAGAATTTGGGAAATGAGTCCATCTGTAGTCCATTGGAGAACCTAGGATTTGAGCAAATTAAAGCTCACAAAATCTGCTTTATTTTTTCCCAAATTTCATTTTTTCCAGGTTTAATGGTTAAATAAAAAAAATATAAATCAAAGCATGTCTAATTAATTGAAATCATGAAACGTACACAATTTATTAAAAGTTTAACTAAAACTAAATTTTAAAGCCTTATGAAATACATTTTATGTTTCTCAAATTCAGTTTTATTTTTTCTCAAATTTTGTGTTTGCCATTTAATATTTTTGGATTCCATTTGAATAGTTTTATTATATTGTAATAATCAAAAGCATTAACATTTCTATGGTAAATATTACTTAAAAAAAATAATGTTTTAGGAATAAATTTTATTATTATTAGTAGTAGTACTAGTACTATCATTACATTAAGTAATATATTTCTGTCACAGTTTCTTCAAACTTTTATTTTGGCCAGTTGCTTGACCCATAAGTTTCTGTTTGTTGATAATATAACTTTTTTTTAATATATTGGACCTAATATACTATTTATTTGCTAAATATTTAAATTAAAAAAAAAATATTTAACTTGTACATTTTTTTTTTTATATTTTCTTTAAAATAGTGAAACATGAGACATTAATAAGTACATTTCCAATAAGTATATGTGGCCCTAGACCCTGGTCAATTTTTTTTTACAATTTGAGATGTATACATATGAATGAATAAATAAGCTTTACACGGACATATGGTTTGTTAGGATAACAATATTTGGTCAAGATGCAACTGTTTGGAAATCTGGAATCTTGAGTGTGCAAAAAAATCTACAAAAAATCGTCTTTAAAGTTGTCCAAATGAAGTTCTTTGTAATGCATATTACTAATCAAAAATTAGGTTTTGATATATTTATGCTAGAAAATTTACAAAATGTTTTCATGGGACATGATCTTAACGTGATATCCTATGATTTTTGGCATAAAATAAAAATGTGACAATTTTGACCCATTCAGTGTATTTTTGGCTATTGCTACAAATATACCCGTGCTACTTAAGACTGGTTTTGTGCTCCAGAGTCACAATTTATATTATGTTACGTATAAATATGGTAGAAGATTTGCTAAATATCTTTATGGGACATGATCTTAATATCCTAATGATTTTTGGCATAAAAGAAAAATGAAAAATCGACAATTTTGACCCATACAATGTATTTTTGGCAACTGCATGCTACTTACGACTTGATTTTGTGCTCCATAGTGTTGGGCGATATGCTCAATTTTCATATTGTCCTATCGTCAGCCTGTGAGATCGCCGATACACGATACTATCGTGCTAATTTATTTAATATGTAAATGTGTCAATATGTAATAAATTCCTTATTCGTTTTGTAAGGGTAGTGCATGTGACTTGTGACACAGTTGTGCGTGTACAGAGCGCTGACTGTAGTTCGGTGTCATATTACAAAATGCATTACAGCCTTTTAGAATCACAACTTTTAACAATCTTGACAAAAAGCACATCATTGGAAAGGTCTGAGTCTCAGGATTGCATATTTGGTGGTTATTTTGTGCTAGATTGAAAATTTGTAGAAAAATGTAGACTTTTGTGTCAGAAAAATGCATAAAAGATATATACGGCATTTGGATGGCACCCGGTGGCTGTTTGTGGTATAACGCCTAAACAAACTTTCACAGGAACCTTAATTTTTTTCATATCAACTTCAAATTTGGAACATAACTTATTTAGATGTGAGGCTTCAATTTAATATAAAATTTTGGATAAAACCTGTTATGTAAAATATGTATTTTATATCAAATATAATAAAAATTGTACAGTGCATTTTATTTACTGTAAATTTAAACTCACATAATTTGTTGATACTTTATTTTTCTGAAGAAATTCCACTTCTGCAATAATCTGCTGATTGTCATCTTTAAAAAGAGACCAGCCTTAGATCTGTATTCCAAAGTGTTCATGAATTACAACAATTAAAGTTTGGATAGTGCACTTTCATGCCTATTTTAAAAAACGGGGGGCCACAGTTAAGGGGTTAAGGCGTAAAATAAATATATAAAAAAGGCTTTCAGAATCAGCCCATTTGCTTGTAAAACATTGGCAATCAGAATCGGCCAAGAAGAATCAAGATTGGCACATTACTAAAAAATAAATTGGGTGCTACCAAGTAAAAAAGTTAATTTCGAGCCCTGCACAGCCCTTATTGCTCTGTTTCTCCCACTTTATTTCCCCATCACTAATGATTGTTTGTACTTTCAACCCCTTAGGATCTCTAACCGAGTGTTACGACGAACTCGGCAACCGTTACCAGCTACCGGTTTATTGCCTAGCTCCGCCGGTCAACCTGATCACCGAAAGAAGTGAAGAAGACCTGTCAGACAACCCCGAACCCCCAACAACACAAAAGAAAGAGTTCCAGCTCAAAGTGCGTCTCTCCACCGGCAAAGACGTGCGTCTGAACGCCAGCATGACCGACACCATCGGCCTGCTCAAAAAGCAGCTGCAAGCTCAGGAGGACATCGACCTGGCCCACCAGCGCTGGTTCTTCTCCGGGAAGCTGCTCACGGACAAGACCCGCCTGCAAGACACCAAGATCCAGAAGGACTTTGTCATCCAGGTGATCGTGAACCAGCCCACACCGAACCACTAGGACGAAGCGAAGCGGACGGACTACAAAGGGATGACGGACCAAAACCTCAGCAGCTGGACGAACGCAGAAGTGCAAAACCATTTGCACAAGGAGGATAAAGACCTGTGCTGACTTGAACAGAAGTGCCAACGTGAATCTGGTAGCGAAGCACACTTGACTTGACTATGCATATCCTGCAAAACGGTCCTCTCAAAGCCCTTTTAAGATCATCGATAATCAAACTCGAGCTTCATTTTGCACACTTGAGTATCTTAGAGTTAGTTGTGCCTTGGAAGAAGAGTAGATGTTTCCCGAATGCTGTTTTTGTTTCGCTTCTCACACTTTGACGTCTCTGAGCACAACAGTACTTTCTATGCAATCTTACGACCGGAAAAAGACGCTGATGATTCATCCGACGTAGCTCATCTACAACTCGGACACGTTCGCTGGAGGTGAACTAAAAGGCTCACTGTGTAAAACCGAGTGCACAAAGATGCATTAAACAGAGCGATGGTATACATCTTCATCTGGTCCATGTAGATGAAAGTGTGTTTCTTTCTGTTTTTCTAGAGCTGTTAAGCTGTAAGCACTCAGGCTGCAGTCGGTCGATATTGCTACTATTTTGAGAGATTATATTCTGTACTATTCCAAACTTTACCTTGCTTTTTTAATAACTTCAAGTAAGACTTTTTAATGATTCTTAAACCTTTATCAGTGGCATTACAAGGCTGTTATATTTTGATTACGCTTAGAACGCATTGCAACATTGGTTCGCTTTCATGAGGATGGAAATGTTTTCTTTTACTAAAGTTTTTCTGCTCTTGATTATCAGCGCACCGGTTAGAAACAGCTCATTACCTCAACGGCAACTGTTCCTCATTAGTCCGAGTCTCTCGAGCGCTGGCGTGTTCGTTAGACGTGCTTCTTGTGTCACGCCATTCCTTCTCCTCTGGGTTACTTCTTTCCTCTGTTGTTTTTAAGCATTTTTTTGATGATAGAAAGATGCATGGACCTTTATGGATGAGAGAAATCACTTTAGTTTATCATTGTGAATTGCAAAAGTTTTGCATTTGAGGAATATTCCTTTGAATTGTATGGTCGGCTATCACAGAAAATAATTTAACGCCTTTATTTTAACATTTACGCACTTGCAATGCAAGTTCAAAAGCATAATTCAACACAAAATGAAAATTCTTTCGTTATTTACTCTCTTACGTTCCAAATTTGTGGATTACAAAATCTGAAAATATATATATTTTTCTCCATAAAATGAATGTCATTGTGGTCAAATGTTTTTGTTTGACAAAAAAAGGTGAGATTATGAGATAAAAGGTCATATTTATGACATTAGCTAAAAGCTAAATTGTAATTTAAAATTGACTGCTATTATGATTATGAAACTATCTCTAAATATATTTTGAACAATAAGATTTTTTTAAAAAGTCTCTTCTGCTCACCAACCCTGCATTTACTTGATCTAAAATATAGAAAAAACATAATTTTTGAAATGTTTTTACTATTTAAAATAACTGCTTTCTATTTGAGTATATTTTAAAATGTAATTTATTCCTTTGATTTCCAAGATGAATTTTAGCGTCATTACAGCAGTCACATGATCCTTCAGAAATCATTCTAACATTCTTATTTGCTGCTCAAATAACATTTATTATTATTATTATTATTATTATTATGTTGAAAACAGCGGAGTATAATTTTTTTTTTCAAGTTTCTTTGACGAAAAGAGAGTTCAGAAGAACAGCATTTATCTGAAACAGAAATCTTTTGTTACATTATAAATGTCTTCATCACTTTTGATCAATGTAATGCCTCCTTGCTGAATAAAAGTATTAATTCTTATATAATATATATAAGGAGACTTTACTGCTTATCAAGGCTGATCAATTTTAATTTGATTAAAATTTCAAAAAAAATTAAGTAATATTGTGAAATGTTAATTCAATTTAAAATAGTGGTTTTCTCATTTTTTGTATTTTAATATCCTTTAAAATATAATGTAAAATATACTGATTGACTTTTTAACTTTTTTATTAAAAAAAGTATCACAGGTTCTACTGTTTCCAGTTTTGATACTAAAAGTAATAAACCAGTATATAAGAATGATTTCTGAAGGATCGTCACATGATCCTTCAGAAATCATTCTTATATACTGATTTATTTATTACTGAAGTAATAATGAAAATTCAGCTTTGATCACGGAAATAAATTACTTTTTAAATTATATTTAAATAGAAAACAAGTTATTTTAAATAGTAAAAATATTTCAAAATCTTACTGCATTTGCTGTACTTTGGATCAAATAAATGCAGGCTTGGTGAGACTTTTTTTTTAAAAACAAAACAATTGTAAAAAAAAAACGTTTGACTGGTAGTCTATATTTCACTTTAGCTTTTATTTCCCTCATTTCGTCAAATCTTTACGTCAAATGTGACTTTTTCATAATTTTGACTGAAATCATTGAGTTTTTGACCCATTTTTGACAGTGGTATTTAACTTATTTCATTATTTTGACTTTTTGTCAATTTTAGATGTTTATCAATTGTTTTTGTCAATGTTAATTGACATTTGTCAATTTTTTCATCTCAATTTTGACTGTTGTAATTATGATTTTGCTTTTCATAATTTTAAGTCATAATTGTAGTTTTATATGATCATTTTGACTTCATAATTGTGACTTTCTCATAATTTTGACTGAAATTATGGATTTGATCTCAATTTTGACAGTGTTATTTGACTTCGTTATTTTGGCCATTTTAAATGTTTATCGATTGTTCTTGTCAATTTCTTGACTATATCTCATAATAATTGTTCATCATTTTGATTTTTTTTTTCCCTCTCAATTGTGACTTTATATCAATTTGGAACAATGCGAGTAAATGAATAATGACCATTTTCATTTTTGGATAAAATATCCCTTTAACCTGCCATTAAGTATGGGCAAAAAAAACAAACAAAAAAAAACTACAATCATCATTTGGGACAAAGAATCACTCAGTTCCTCTCATCGCTCATGTGCATCATGAATCACAAACTCTGATAAAATAGAAACAGTACACAGTAGCATTGTGTACTCCTCAAATCCTGCATTTTTTGCTGCCTTTTTTCTGATTTAGTAGCGGCGGGAGCTGTGTGAAAAACCTGTCCTTAGTCAGCACAATATGAAACCCTTATGCTGTGACAACAGCCCCAATAGATGCGCTGTTGCTGCTAATGATAAAACAAAAACAACAACAAGATAGTTATTCTCTCATTGGCATCCGCTTTGTCTCTTTGTTAAACAAACACTTCTGTTAGTAACATTGAAAAAATGAGTGGAAATGGATAAAGGTCAGAAGATGGGGACTGTATTTTAGATTGGTTTTGGATTTAAGACCGCGAAGAGCGATCTTGCTGTTATTTTTGCAATAATTCTAGCCGCATAAGACAGTTCTTCTGCAATGTTTCAGTAGATGTTTTCTTTATGTATTGTTTGTTATCTTTGTTTGAATGTATGTCTGATGTGGATTTAGGTTTGTCTCATGACATGAAGTTTCCAGATTTGACTGAGGAAGCTGCTAGGAAGCCATACATGTGGATCTTTTTCGCCCCGCTGTGTTGGGACACGTTCAGGAGACTCACTTCAGGCGGTTTTCCTTCAGATCCCAGATTATAAGAAGCCATTATTACACTTTACTCAAGCTGATGTGGGCCTGTGTTTATGGATGCCCATTTCTGACACGTAAGACAAAGAATCATGCTTTAGGAAATCATAATTGTGACACACTACATAGTTTAAACATTGAGACGGCAAGTCATTATGAGATGAAAAGTCAAAATGGTGATTGCAAAGTAGAAAAACATTAAATAATTCACTGAGATTAAAAAAAAAATTCATTGTCATGATCAACCATTTTATCATTTCAACTTTTCATCATTTGGATTTTCATCTCATAATTTTGACAGTCACAATTGTAGTTTTTAACTTCTCATTGTGACTTTCTCATCATTTTGACAGTGGTATCCGACTTAATTATTTTTACTTTCGTCATTTTTTTTTTTTTATGTTTTCAATTATTTTTGTCAAGTTTGACTTTCTCATAATTTTGACTTTCACGTAATTTTGACTAATTTACTAAATCCCAATTTTGACCTGTATTTGTCTTATTAGTTTGACTTGTCAACTTTGAGTGTTTATCAATTGTTCTTGTCAAAATTTAGCTCTTAATTGTGACTTTCTCATCATTTTGACTGAAATCACTGACTTGATCTCAATTTTGACAGTGGTATTTGACATTTCATTTATTTTATTTTTTTTCATTATTTTGAGTGTTTATCAATTGTTTTTGTCAATTTTGGTCGTCATAATTATGACTAATCTCATTGTGACTCATAATTTTGACTAATCAGTTACCTGATCCCAATTTTGACATTGGTATTTGACTTATTTCATTATTTTGTCATTTTTTTAGTGTATATCAATAGTTTGTCAAAACTGATCATAATTTTGACTATCTCACAATTGAAAGTTGTAATTGACTGTCGTAATTATGATTTTTGTACAATATTTCATAATTTTGACAGTCATAATTGTAGTTTTATTCAATAATTTTGACTTATAATTGTGACTTTTTCACAATTTGATCTCAGTGTTGACAGGTATTTGACATTTCATTATTTTGTCTATTTTAAACGTTTATCAAATGTTTTTGTCAATTTCGATTGTCATAATTTTGACTTTTAATCTCGTGATACTCAATTTTGATTGAAATCATTGACTTGATCTCAATTTTGAAAGTGGTGTTCGACTTTGATTTCATTATTTTGAGTTTTGTCAATTGTTCTTATCAAAATTTTACAGTCGTAATTGACTTATTTGTCACCGTTGTGACTTTTATCAATTTTGACTCATAATTGGCTTTATTTCATAATTTTGAACGTCAATTGTTTTTTGATCTCATAATTGACTTCTGTTTGACTGTTTTATTTGATCATTTTGACGTTTTATCACATAATTATGACTTCCCTTTATAATTATGGCTTACCAAAGCATGATTTTTTTTATTTCTTGCATGGCAGAAATGTCCCACCCACAAAATACATAAACTTTTCATAAACTTTCACATGAATTTCTTCATAGACAAATATCTGTATATTAAGAAATAAAGTGTGTGAAACTCTTTAATGTGCTTACGGCCTATTTTACAAAACTTATGTACATTTACAAGCAATTTGTTATTCAGATGTTTTAATTGTCAATTAAAATTAACAGCTGGGAAAGCAAACAGATGTCTGTCAGTAAACTGTTAATTATTTCAGCATGTTCTCAGATCTCCAAGTGTTCACAGTTTTCTCTGCTACAAAAGGTTTTGCGTCTAGGACAAGTTTGTCTGACCTTAACTAATAAAATAAGTGTTTATATAATTTTTTTTTTAAAAGTCAGCAGACTGGGTTAACCACCTCCAACTGCACTGCCATCTGCGGGCAGGAATGTAGATGTGGTTAAAGCAGACATGTTTTATACCTATCAGTTTAAGCTTAAAAAATGTATAGATTATTAATTTTAATACCACTTGATGTGCTGAAACATCTTCAACATTTCACTCATGAAAATTGAATTCAGACTAATTGTGAATGTTTTTTTTTTAATCATTAATCAGCTAAAAAACAAACATTCACAGTTCTAATATAATTAGAATTATTATTAAAAAATGTATTGTTGTAGTTTTAGTTATCTCTGGACCTTCTATCATTTATTAGTAAAAATACTGTATAGAATATGTGACCCTGACCACAAAACCAGTATTGGGTAGCCCAGGTATATTTATAGCAATGTCCAAAAATACAAATAATTTTGGGTCAAAATTATCAATTTGTCTTTTGTGCCAAAAATAATTAAGGTAAGTAAAGATCATGTTCCATGACAATATTTTGTTAATTTCCAACCACAAATATATGAAAACTTAATTTTTGATTAGTAATATGCATTGATAAGAACTTCATTTCAACAACTTTAAAGGAAATTGTCTCAGTTTTTTTTTATTATTCTTTTTTTTTTGTTGCACCCTCAGATTCTAGATTTTCAAACGGTTGTATCTTGGCCAAATATTGTCCTATCCTAACACCATACATCAATGGAAAGCTTATTTATTCACTTTATAAATCTAAATGTAAAAAAAAAATCACCTTTATGACTGGTTTTGTGGGCCAGGGTCACATATAGTTCTTGGAAATTTACTTAGTAATGTCTCATGTTTTACTATTTTGCAGAAAATATTAAGTTTTTTTTTTAAGAAGTATAACTATAACAAGCGAAATGTTAAATATTTATCAAATTAAGGCAAGACACTGCAGGTGAATAGGGTAAAAAAACAACAACTAATAGTTATGACCTTACTTACCCAGTTGATTGATTACATTGATAATTGCAAACATTAATTGTATTACAAGTTTTCTAAAATGTTGTTTAAATATGCAAATGAGCATTATTTAATGAAATAAGTGCAAATTTGCATACATTTCTAGTACAAAAATCTAGATTCTTGTTTAATTTTTTTGACATATTAGAGTCAAAAGTTTTTACTGAGGGAATTTTGGGTATCTTCGTCACGCCATAATTCAGAATAAATTTAGAACAGACAGAAAACATTATTATTATTATTATTATTATTATTATTTTTTACAATTTTTAGGGAATAAACTATAATATCAAGCAAATTGTATATGAACAAATCCCTCTGTAAAAACCTTCAGGATATAGTCAGGAATAAAAATGTAAAGTTTGTTGTATGTAAATGTTACTAAAGTGGAGATTTATAGCTCAGTGTAGAAGAAAAAACTCATTTTGAGAAAATGGCCTTTAAAATATGCACTGTAATTGAAATCTGTTGACACAAATAGATAAAGTGCTATAAAAGAAAGACTTAACAGTGTCTCCCTTTAAATATTAAAACATATTAAGTCCAATATTTCAGACTAAATCTAAAATAGTCTATCAGGCTAGCGTGATATATATTTTTTGACAGAAATGAAAACGAAACTGTTAAGAGACAGTAGCACAGTGTGTTCAACAACATTCAGATTGTTTAGTTAATGAAACATCTTTCTAAAACACATTCAGTCGATTAAAAACCCCATAAAACCTTTAAAAAAATGACTGGCTAAGTCAGTCTCTCATAACATCCGCGTAAAATTCAAGATGGCGTCTACTGTACGCGCTGTAATTGGAATAAACAAGCCATAGGTGCGATAAGTTGTGTTGTGTACAGAATGTTCTCGCCTTAATGACTCCAGTAATGTGGTTTGAGGGCTGCTGGAAGTCTGGAACAAATGAGGTGTTGCTGGAGTCCCTGTAGAGAGCAGTCTCACTCAGTTAAAACTGCTGATTCGGGTTTGTTTCCGACTGTAGCTGACGATCTGACTAGGCCTGACTGAGAAACTTTCGCGCGGTTTGACCTTCCCGCCCACGCGGGAAAAACTGCCGCGCTTTGCCTCACAACTGTCTTTAACTGCCACAAGATGGCGGTATTTGCAAAGAAATACTCCTCACATTTGTGACGGTTTTGTTCTGGCTTCAGCAAAGCAGAATGATTATAAATCATTTTACATGTTACTGTATTGGCATCACACTGAGAAAAAATATGGTGGCCTGTTTTGTGTTCCCATAGACAATCGAAAGTAGGCTATTTCCTCTCTCCTGTTGATCTTACCAGACCTGAGTCTTGTGCAATGTTTTTTGTACAGGTAGGTTATTGATATTTCCAGATGTTTCTATGATGTTGATGTTTGAGAATGTGACCTTAGTTGACTGTTCGTCTTGTTTGAGGCCTTCAATCTCAGGCCTCCTCCACATAAATTCTTCCATATTATATTTCAATTCCTATTTTTATTCTACCATTTTATTATTATTTCTATGTTATTATTTGTACATAATGTAAATCTAAAAGTATTTTTAAGATAAAGTTTTTTTCCATATTTCTCTATATTTCTAATTTGTAAACCCTGTTGAAAAAACTAGCATATGCTGGTTAGATATGTTTTGATGCTGGGATGCTGGTTCTTTGCTGGTTTATGCTGGTCAAAGACCAGCATAAACAAGCTAAGGACCAGCATAAACCAGCAAAGCACCATCTTAAACCAGCTAAGGACCAACATAAACCAGCTAAGGACCAGTAGAAACCAGCTAAGGAACAGCATAAACCAGCAAAGGACCAACTTTAACCAGCAAAGGACCAGCATAAACACGCTAAAGACTAGCTTAAACCAGCAAAGAACCAGCATAAACCAGCTAAAGACCAACATTAACCAGCAAAGAACCAGCATAAACCAGTTAAAGACCAGATTAAACCAGCAAAGGACCAGCATTAACCAGCATAAACCAGCACAAACCAGTTTAGGACCAGCATAAACCAGCTAAAGACCAGCATAAACCAGCAAAGGACCAGCTCAAACCAGCAAAGAAGCAGCATAAACTAGTTAAAGACCAGATTAAACCAGCAAAGGACCAGCTCAAACTAGCTAAAGACCAGCATTAACCAGCACAAACCAGTTTAGGACCAGCATAAACCAGCTAAAGACCAGCATAAACCAGCAAAGGACCAGCATAAACACGCTAAAGACTATCTTAAACCAGCAAAGAACCAGCATAAACCAGCTAAAGACCAGATCAAACTAGCTAAAGACCAGCATTAACCAGCATAAACCAGCACAAACCAATTTAGGACCAGCATAAACCAGCAAAGAACCAACATAAACTAGTTAAAGACCAGATTAAACCAGCAAAGGACCAGCTCAAACTAGCTAAAGACCAGCATTAACCAGCATAAACCAGTTTAGGACCATCATAAACCAGCAAAGGACCAGCTTTAACCAGATAAATACCAGCATTAACCAGCATAAACCAGCAAAGATCCAGCATAAACCAGTTTAGGACCATCTTAAACCAGCATACCAGCATCAAAACATAGCTAACTAGCATATGCTGTTTTTTTCAACAGGGAAATTCTCTTATTTCTCTATTTTATACTGGAACATTTCTTTTTAAATGTTTAGGTCATCAGCAGTCATATAAGCATTTCACTTTATTTTGTGACAAATAAAATTAAAATTTGAATTTGAGAAATCTGGTTAGGACAGATGCTGATGCTTTCTTGTCTAAAATGTACATATCATTCATTATTAAATAAACAGAAAAGGGTCAGGGATTTTTCTGCATTTTTCTGGTTTTGTGTCTTTGGCAAATATAAGTGATGGAATTTTTGTATTCATTTTTTTTTTCACAAATATTATAAATTATTAATTCATAAATATCACCATATAGCATTTAGCAATCTAAAAATATTAACCATATTTAGATTCTGATTTTAATTACTGTAAATGCTAAAACTATGATTTCAATTAGCTGTTTTAATTACTTTAAACAGCAGAGAGTAATAATAAGATAAAGATTTCTAAAGAAAAACAAGCTCCAAATATAATGTAATATAATGTGTTCATAAATTGAAACTTTTTGTAAAGTGTACCTTTTTATTTTTAATTTATTTGTAACTTATCTACTGTTTTATTAATTTATTTTTACAAATATTATGAATTATTAATTCATAAATATCAATCATATAGCAATTAATAATAATGAAGTAAAAAAAAACAATATTTAAATTATGAAAAATTATGATTTCAATTAAGATGAATAAATAATTTAAAAGTATTTTTAACTAATGTAGTGTATGTATTAATGTAATATAATGTATGTATCTTTTTGTAAAGTGTAAATTTTTCATTCATTTGTAACTAATCTACTGTATTTTATGTATTTATTTTTTGCAAATTATTAATTCATAAATATCAACCATATAGCATTTAGCAATCTAAACTAACCTTTTCAAATTATCTACGAACTGAGTTCCTCTTTATGTTTTTGTTGCTTTATTTTGGTTGCATCACATCACTTTAATTTGATGGACAAATTTTTTTTTTGACAAATTACACATTTTCTTCATTTTTTTTTTCACAGATTACACCAAAATACCTAAATAAATAAATCTAGACACAACATGAGCATCATATCCTCCACCCATGCACACATTTGGGTGTTCCTCTAGTCTAGGTGATGAACCCTACATAGGGTTTCCAAAACTTCCTGGCTCAAGTTCACTGAAAATAACTGTGTTCACCATGGTGTGGTTCCTTACATAACTCCAGCCCTGTTTAGGTTAGGTTAGGATTAAAATCTGCTTGCTAGGCAGTAAAACACAACAGCTGCGGCCCAAAAAAGTCCCTAAAATGGTGGGGAATGATGACTAAAGAGATAAATGTCTCAGCCTGAAGCAAAAAAGCTTATAGGCAGGAGAGATGAGGAAGTGTGCTGCGTCTCAATGACACATTCATGGCCTCCCCACGCTCTCCTACACATGAGCAAACACGCATTCATGGCGCTGGAGGCCTGGGAAAAAGCCTCCATTGATGTGGACTCACAAGGAGCCGTGTGTTCTTGTGTTTCCCGCTCAGAAGAGCTCTTTCTATCAACTCTACTGTAGCTAAAAGTCTAAATCGCCAGATTTGTGTTTTATATGAGGTTGTCGTTTGCAGTGTTGGGGAAAGTTACTTTTAAAAGTAATGCATTACAATATTGAGTCACTACCTAAAAAAGTAACTAATTATGTAGTTACTTTTTATGGAAAGTAATGTGTTCCGTTACTTTTGCGTTACTTTTTAAATCTGGGCAGGGCTTGTTTGTTTGTTTTTAATATAAAAAGTTCTATTTTTGTCAAATGTAAAAGCCTTTTTACACCAAAAGCCTCAGACTTAGAGAAAAGTAAATCTCCGTCTGTACAGTAGACCGCAGAAGAAAACATGTCAACTCTTCAGCAATACAAAAAGGAAAACAAATGTTAGATTATCTTGAGTAATTTTTGCTTATTAGTATGGATGAATTGGATCATCGAAGGTTGGCAGCAAAGACATCGGTTAATAAAATGGGATTAAATACATAAAGGATATTTGTATTATTTAACATATTTAATTATTGCAGGTTTGCGTTGAATTTCACTGTTTTTGTTCATTTCAAAGAACGCTGTATCTGTTTTTTAGTGTGTAAGATGAATTAATGCATGTTCACATTTATTCTAGAACTAAAGTAACATTTGAAAAAGTAACTCAGATATTTTCTTGTCAATTAAAAAGTAATGTGTTACTTTACTAGTTACTTGGAAAACGTTACTTTTAAAAGTAATGCGTTACAATATTGAGTTACTCCCTTAAAAAGTAACAAATTACGTTACTTAGTTACTTTTTATGGAAAGTAATGCGTTCCGTTACTTTTGCGTTACTTTTTAAATCTGGGCAGGGCTTGCTTGTTTGTTTTTAATATAAAAAGCTCTATTTTTGTCAAATGTAAAAGCCTTTTCACACTAAAATCCTCAGGTTTAGAGAAAAGTAAATTGACGTCTGTAGTGAGATGAATGAGATGAATTTAATGCATGTTCACATTTATTCTAGAACTAAAGTAACATCAGTTTCTCTCAACATGGGGACAGGAGAGCTTTTAATCAATAAATGAGGGGAAAAGTAACTCAGATATTTTCTTGTTAATTAAAAAGTAATGCGTTACTTTACTAGTTACTTGGAAAAAGTTATATTATTACGTAACTTGCGTTACTTGGCAAGATCATTCAACAAAAGAAAAAGACATTCAGCCTTTTGATTCTTAGGGGCTTTTTGCCGACTTTTTGGCTGTGAATTGAACCAATTCAGTTTCCAGTTTAGTATTGTTGATTTTTGCTTTTTGCCTCAACGCCATCTGTGATGAAATCATAGCAGCTGAAGTTGCATAAAACATCAGTTCTCATCTGGTGGTCTGTTCTGTTCTGGTTCTAGACAATAGAGAATAAAACAATGCTGAATTCAGACTATAAATATAACGAAGATTAAAATGTCTGTTAATAAGAACTGCATATGTTTTACCCATGTTTTGAATTATGCGTTGCATTATGTAAATATCTATAAAATTGGCTTTGTGTATAATGCATTATAAAGGTACTCATAATGAGGTTTGCAATGTGTTATGCATTTTCATAAATACAGTTGAGGTCAAAAGTTTACATCCCCCTTTCAGAATCTGCAAATTGTTAATTATTTTAGCAAAATAAAAGCGATCATACAATACAAAATGCATGCTATTGTTTATTTAGTACTGACCTGAATACAGTATTTCACATAAAAGATGTTTACATATAGTCCACAAGAGAAAATATTAGTTAAATTTATAAAAATGTGAGTCCCTTGTTTGTCCTGAACAGTTAAACTGCCTGCTGTTCTTCAGAAAAATCCTTCAGGTCCCACAAATTCTTTGGTTTTCCAGCATTTTTGTGTATTTGAACTCTTTCCAACAATGACTGTATGATTTTGAGATCCATCTTTTCACACTGAGGACAACTGAGGGACTCATATGCAACTATTACAGAAGGTTCAAACACTCACTGATGCTCCAGAAGGAAAAAAAAAACATGCATTAAGAGAATGGAGATGTGTAGATTTTTCTTTTTTTGCCTAAATTTCATATTTCTTTTAATTTAGTACTGCCCTTCAGAAGCTACAGAAGATAGTTTCATGTTTCCCAGAAGACAAAATAAGTTAAATTTACCCTGATCTTCAAATTCCAAAAGTTTTCACCACCAAAATCTCTTATTCAGGACAGTACTAAATAAACAATAACATGCATTTTGTATGATCCCTCTTACTTTGGTAAAATAATTAACATTTTGCAGATTCTGAAAGGGGTGTGTAAAATTGAACATTAAGATTAATAAATCTTGTTGTACTGAGTGACAACTTAGATATTTGAGTTGATTCAACTTAAAATTATTAAGGCAGCCAGGTAACTTACCCAGCTTTAAAGTTTAACAAACCAAATTTTTTGTTAAGTCAACTATAAACTATAACTATAAACAACTGGTTATCCTTCGGCCTTAAAATATTAAGTTCAGTCAGCTCAAATAAGTTTAGTCAACTTGAAATGTTAAGTTGTACTAAAAGACAACGTAGATATTTGAGTTGACTTAACAAAATATCTAATTTGGGCACATAATGAGTGCACAAAAAAGAAACGTCAGTGGTTTCGGTGATAGAAATCTTCAAAACAGTTTGTTTTTGTTTTAAGTACACTGTAAAAAAAAAAAAAAACACAATTTGTTGAGTAAACTTAAAATAATTGGTTACCCTGCAAACTCATTATGTGCCCAAATAAGATTGTTTGTTAAGTCAACTCAAATATCTAAGTTTTCTCTCAGTACAACTTAACATTTCAAGTTGACTAAACTTAAAATTTTAAGGCAGCAGGGTAACATTTTTTTTTTTTTAGAAATTGTTTTTTTTTTTTTTTTTTTACAGTGTACTTAAAACAAAAACAAACAGTTTTGAAGATTTCTATCACCAAAACACTGAAGTTTCTTTTTAGTGCAAACTCATTATGTGCCAAATTAGTTAGATTTCAACATGGATAGAAAACAAGACCTGGTTGCATTAAATACTTTACTAGAAATAAAAATAGCACTGAACAGTGTGTTTTCTGCAGTCCATTCTAAGAGTGCAAAAGGAATGTAAAACTAAAAACTCCCATTTTCCAGTTCTAATTCATTGCATATTTTCAGCCCTATGTGGCTCAATATACATTTCAAAGTTTGTTTTTGCATACTTTAGTACTGTAAACAGTTATAATACTGTGTTGGTCACCGCTTGATGTCTAATGCAAAATCTGGCTCCTGAAAACATCTCTAAACAAGCTGAGATTCACTAACATAAAGCACATTGAGCAGTTCACGCCCAGCCAGAAGCAAGCTGGGATAAAGCCATAAAACAAAAATGTTTCTTCTTTGTCATCCTCAACACACGTCAAATAAATACAGTAAGTACAGGAATTCATCTTTGGCAAGTGTAGAAAATGTGTACGGCGAGTGAAGGGTCTCGGTCGAATCGGGAACGAACGACAGCCGGACTCAAACTCTAAGTGAGCTATTCTGTTTCCTCTCTGGAAATTATGACCGTCTTCCCACCCACACGCTTTAAACGCTCTACATGAGCCTGAAACACGAGCCAATGGGCCGACTACAGCTGGAACGGGCACATCTGTGTGGCTGGCAGCGAAAGCTTGCACTAATGCAGCCTGGATTTGTCGATTTTCATGCCCAGCTACCAAAAACTGTTTCTTTCACAAACTACTAGAAGAACGCCAAACGCACAGAAGATTTCTGTCATCAAAACGCACCGGGCTTTCACGCTCCTGCCCTGAAATTGATCATGTTTCTGTTAGATTCTAGTATGAGATTGTCTTTTTCAGTTTTCCCAGCTGGACCGAGTAGCAATGAGGTCATCGCACAGCAGATCTGTGTTATTCTCCTCTGTTTCTGGGGAGATGCCTCCTGAATTTAGCACAGGAATAATTTGGAAGGTCACAGCCGTTGAGCAGAATGCATTGAGATATTGAGATGAAACCAGCAGCAGGTCTCACAGGTGAACGTATCACTCTTTTGCAGAAAAATCCAACCAGAAAAAACGCTTTTCTAGCTTAGATTTTTTTTTGTCTTGTTTCCAGACAAAATATCAAAAAAAAAAAAAAAAAAAATTAAATCAAAAAGGATTTTCTAGACGAGTAAAAATAATTTTCTTGTTTTCAGAAAAAAACAAGTCAAAATTAAGTGAGTTTTTGCTTGGAGCAAGCAAAATAATCTGCCAATGGGGTAAGAAAAAAATCTTATTTCAAACAGACAAAACAAGATTATTTTGCTTGCCCCATTGGTAGATTATTGTGCTTGTTTTAAGCAAAAATGCACTTAATTTTGACTTTTTTTTCTGAATACAAGACTATTTTTACTCGTCTAGAAAATGCTTCTTGATTTAAGAATTTTTAGATATTTTGGCTGGAAACAAGACAAAAATCTAAGCTAGAAAAGCATTTTTTGCAGTGTAATAATCTCTTGTTTTCTTGTAAGGCCTAAAATTCACACCTGACTCAGCCTAGTGCTCTGAAAACATGATTTTTTGTTGTTGTTGTTAAAACTAACTGTTAAAATGCATTGTTAAAACTATTCATGTTTATGTACACTACAAGTCAAAAGTTTTTGAACAGTGAGATTTTTAATGTTTTTGAAAGAAGTTTATTCTGCTCACCAAGGCTGCATTTATTTAATCTAAAGTACAGCAAGAACAGTAACAGTTTTGAAATATTTTTACTATTTAAAATAATAGTTTTCTATTTGAATATAATTTAAAATGTAATTTATTTCTGTGAACAAAGTTGTATTTTCAGCATCATTACTGCAGTCTTCAGTGTCACGTTTCCTTCAGAAATCATTCTAATATTCTGATTTGCTGCTAAAGAAACATTTATTATTGCATGTATTATTATTATTAACAATATTTAAAACAGTTGAGTACATTTTTGATTCTTTGATGAATAGAAAAATTCAAAGATTAGCATTTATCTGAAATAAAAAGCTTTTGTAACATTATACACTATACCATTCAAAAGCGTGGAGTCAGTGTATATATTTTTTTTAGCAGCAAATCAGTTTATAGAATGATTTCTAAAGAATCATGTGACACTAAAGACTGGCTGAAAATTCAGCTTTGATCACAGAAATAAATTAGATTTTAAAATATATTCAAATAGAAAACAGTTATTTTAAATAGTAAAAATATTTCAAAATTGTACTGTTTTTGCTGTACTTTGGAACAAATAAATGCAGGTTTTAAATAAATGCATTAGAAATCTTACTGTCCAAAAACTTTTGACTGGTAGCGTAATTTTCATTTATCCATGTTGCAGACCCAGATGTTTAATGTTCAACTACGCAAATCCATTTAAAAATATATACAAATATAATAATCTAAAGAGTAAAATAAGTAAAAATTATTTAAAATTTTATTATAACTAATAATTTGTAATTAAATTAATTTATATATTTAAAAAGTTAATCATTTTATTCAAAAAAATCCATACAAATATTTAAAAAAATAATAATAATCTAAAGAGTGAAATAAATATAAATTATTTAAAATTTTAATGTAATTAATTAATTAATTTGTAATTAAGTAAATTAATTAGTTATATATATATATATATATATATATATATATATATATAGACAGATAGATAGATAGATAGTAAATTAAAATATATAACATTAACTAATGACAAAGGAGTCTATAAATTTATTAAAAAAATACTTACAATTTCCTTGACTGTCAATATAAATAATGATTGCTTTCAAACAGGTTTCCTGAACACAGCCTCTGTCAGCCATTGGTCAGAAAAAGAGACAGCTTAAAGAAACAGCGCAGTGTTTTTATACTGACACAGAGAGACAGTGTTTAAACTTGTCATGAGGAAATTAACTAACAAATGATTTACTCTTGGTTGCAAAAAGATACACATTTTAACTGTTAATTTGAAAAAGCTGACAAATTTGGCTTGTGTGACTGTGGCACACAGACTGTGACACATTTTGTCCTGGATCAGGCTTAGGAGGGACGCATGCCAGCGCGTGGGCTACAGTACATTGAATGCATTTAATCTGGATTAGAGGAGCTTGTAAATCAGACAGAAATCTCAGTCAGGCCACAGAGACAGAACATCTGAACCCCTGCAAACTGCTGAAGCTTTCCAGCCAAACATCAAACACCCATCCACTGATCTCTAGCTCTCTTTAAACACTATAAACATCAGAATACTTTGAAGTTTCTTAAAGAGGTAGTTCACCCCGAAATGAAAATTAGCCCATGATTCACTCATTCTCAAGCTATCTTAGGTGTATATGACTTTCATATTTCAGATAAATCCAATCAGAGTTATATTAAAAAATGCCCTGGCTCTTCCAAGCTTTATAATGGCAGTGAATGGCTGTTTTGAAGGCCAATAAAGTACATCTATCGCCACTCTCTCGTAAACGTGTACAACAGTTAGTGGAAGCTATTGATTGTGGTTTATAAAGCTGTAAATATGGATATTTTTCTTGCACAAACATATAGATTCATGTAGAGTACTTTTTATGATGGATGGATGCACTTCATTGGACTTCAAAATCTCAACACCCATTCACTGCCATTATAAAGCTTTGAAGAACCAAGATATTTTTTAATATAACTCTAATTGTATTCATCTGAAAGAAGAAAGTCATATAGTACACCTACAGTAGGATGGCTTGAGTGTGAGTAAGTCATGGTGTAATTTTCATTTTTGGGTGAACTATGCCTTTAAAACTCATATTTATTAATCAAAATTATATTTAAAGGGTTAGTTCACCCCAAAATGAAAATTAGCCCATGATTCACTCATTCTCAAGCTATCTTAGGTGTATATGACTTTCATATTTCAGATAAATCCAATCAGAGTTATATTTAAAAATGCCCTGGCTCTTCCAAGCTTTATAATGGCAGTGAATGGCTGTTTTGAAGGCCAATAAAGTGCATCCATTGCCACTCTCTCGTGAACGTGTATGACAGTTAGTGGAAGCTATTGATTGCGGTTTATAAAGCTGTAAATATGGATATTTTTCTTGCACAAACATATAGATTCATGTAGAGTACTTTTTATGATGGATGGATGCACTTCATTGGACTTCAAAATCTCAACACCCATTCACTGCCATTATAAAGCTGGGAAGAACCAGGACATTTTTTAATATAACTCTAATTGTATTCATCTGTAAGAAGAAAGTCATATGGTACACATATAGGATGGCTTGAGGGTGAGTAAATCATGGTGTAATTTTCATTTTTGGGTGAACTATGCCTTTAAAACTTATATTTGATAATCAAAATTATGTTTAAAGGGTTAGTTCACCCAAAAAATAAAAATTAGCCCATTATTTACTCACCCTCTAGGCATCCTAGGTGTATATGACTTACTTATTTCAGATGAATGCAATTGGAGTTATATAAAATAATGTCTTTGCTCTTTCAAGCTTTATAATGGCAGTGAATGGCTGTTTTGAAGGCCAATAAAGTGCATCCATTGCCACTCTCTCGTGAACGTGTATGACAGTTAGTGGAAGCCATTGATTGTGGTTTATAAAGCTGTAAATATGTATATTTTTCTTGCACAAACATATAGATTCATGTAGAGTACTTTTTATGATGGATGGATGCACTTCATTGGACTTCAAAATCTCAACACCCATTCACTGCCATTATAAAGCTTTGAAGAACCAGGACATTTTTTCATATAACTCTAATTGTATTCATCTGAAAGAAGAAAGTCATATAGTACACATAGGATGGCTTGAGGGTGAGTAAGTCATGGTGTAATTTTCATTTTTGGGTGAACTATGCCTTTAAAACTCATATTTGATAATCAAAATTATGTTTAAAGGGTTAGTTCACCCAAAAAATAAAAATTAGCCCATTATTTACTCACCCTCTATGCATCCTAGGTGTATATGACTTACTTTTTTCAGATGAATGCAATTGGAGTTATATAAAATAATGTCTTTGCTCTTTCAAGCTTTATAATGGCAGTGAATGGCTGTTTTGAAGGCCAATAAAGTACATCCATTGCCAGTCTCTCGTGAACGTGTATGACAGTTAGTGGAAGCTATTGATTGTGGTTTATAAAGCTGTAAATATGGATATTTTTCTTGCACAAACATATAGATTCATGTAGAGTACTTTTTATGATGGATGGATGCACTTCATTAGACTTCAAAATCTCAACACCCATTCACCGCCATTATAAAGCTGGGAAGAACCAGGACATTTTTTTAATATAACTCTAATTGTATTCATCTGAAAGAAGAAAGTCATATAGTACACATAGGATGGCTTGAGGGTGAGTAAGTCATGGTGTAATTTTCATTTTTGGGTGAACTATGCCTTTAAAACTCATATTTGATAATCAAAATTATGTTTAAAGGGTTAGTTCACCCAAAAAATAAAAATTAGCCCATTATTTACTCACCCTCTATGCATCCTAGGTGTATATGACTTACTTTTTTCAGATGAATGCAATTGGAGTTATATAAAATAATGTCTTTGCTCTTTCAAGCTTTATAATGGCAGTGAATGGCTGTTTTGAAGGCCAATAAAGTACATCCATTGCCAGTCTCTCGTGAACGTGTATGACAGTTAGTGGAAGCTATTGATTGTGGTTTATAAAGCTGTAAATATGGATATTTTTCTTGCACAAACATATAGATTCATGTAGAGTACTTTTTATGATGGATGGATGCACTTCATTAGACTTCAAAATCTCAACACCCATTCACCGCCATTATAAAGCTGGGAAGAACCAGGACATTTTTTAATATAACTCTAATTGTATTCATCTGAAAGAAGAAAGTCATATAGTACACCTACAGTAGGATGGCTTGAGGGTGAGTAAATCATGGTGTAATTTTCATTTTTGGGTGAACTATGCCTTTAAAACTCATATTTATTAATCTAAATTATATTTAAAGGGTTAGTTCACCCAAAAAATAAAAATTAGCCCATTATTTACTCACCCTCTATGCATCCTAGGTGTATATGACTTCCTTTTTTCAGATGAATGCAATTGGAGTTATATAAAATAATGTCTTTGCTCTTTCAAGCTTTATTATGGCAATAGGTGGATGTGTTTTTTTTTTATTCTACAAATATTAAGTTGTGTACCTATTTGATGGTTACAACACATGACATTTTTACATTCATTAAATTTAAATGGTAAAACAGGAAATTACATCATAGAGAGCCAACATTTGATCAGATAATTAGACTTTTTCATAACATGGCAAGGTCAGATGAAAAAATGTCATGTGGTGTGACTTTGCAAAAACCTTATACTGTATATATAAAACATAAATAATGATATATAATTATAGTTTAAACATAAAGAAGTGAGACTCTGAACTAATCCGCTGCTGAAGTGTCGTGTCAGACAATGAATGTTTACCTCAATGCTTCCTGACTTTAATTATTTTAAGTGAGCACCTCATGCTGCTTCAAGAGGCCAGATCTGCAGTAATTGTGTTGTAAAGCGCTGTAATCCTAGACTCGTCTCTGAGCCGTCTGTGCAGACATGACACTGCACTGATGATTACAGATATATACTCTCAACACATAACCACCCAGTGTTACCATATGCATTTTATTTTTTTATTTATTTTAATTTTTACACCAAAAATGCAGCGGCACTCTTGATCTGAATGTGATCGACACTCCCTGCATAGATTTGTTACTAGAGACATCATCTGTTCTGCATTAAGGGCTATTTTCGTGCTCTCAAATAAATCTGCTGACATACTGAAATGCACATGGTTGCATAACATGAGCAGTATATCTTCACTCCAAACATATGATTTAGCAACATTGTTTGGAAAATGAATATTTTGTAATAATTTACTCATCCTCCACTGTATGATTTGTGTGGAACACACAAAAAAGTAATAGGTAAAGAAAATTTTTTCTTTTAAATACAATATATTTAAATACAAAAGCATAAAAGCTAAAAAGTAACTTATGTAGTTTGTGACATTTGTTAAAAAATATAAATTTAAAAAAAAAATTATGTAAGTAGTGTACATGATATGTGATGGTTACACCACGTGACATTTTTACATTCATTAAATTTAAGTGATAAAACAGGACATAATATCATAGAGATAATGATACGATTTGTGTGGAACGCCAAAAAAGTAATAAATAAAGAAAAAAATCTCTTAATTTTTTTTTTTTATAAAAATACAATACATTTAAATACAAAAACAGAAAAGCTAAAAAGTAATTTATGTAGTTTTTGATATTTGTTAAAGAAAAATAAATGAAAAAAAAATTACAGGAAATAATATCATACAGATAATGATATGATTTGTTTGAAACAAAAAAGTAAAAGTAAAAAAATCTCTTTTAAATTTTCTTTTAAATACAATACATTTAAATACAAAAACATAAAAGGTAAAAAGTAATTTATGTAGTCTGTGATATTTGTAAAAAAAAAATTAATTCAAAAAATGTTATGAAAATAATAATAATGATGATTACACCACATTCATTAAATTTAAGTGATAAAACAGGAAATAATATCATAGAGATAATGATACGATTTGTGTGGAACGCCAAAAAAGTAATAAATAAAGAAAAAAATCTCTTAATTTTTTTTTTATAAAAATACAATACATTTAAATACAAAAACAGAAAAGCTAAAAAGTAATTTATGTAGGTTTTGATATTTGTTAAAGAAAAATAAATGAAAAAAAATTACAGGAAATAATATCATACAGATAATGATATGATTTGTTTGAAACAAAAAAGTAAAAGTAAAAAAATCTCTTTTAAATTTTCTTTTAAATACAATACATTTAAATACAAAAACATAAAAGGTAAAAAGTAATTTATGTAGTCTGTGATATTTGTAAAAAAAAAAATTAATTTAAAAAATGTTATGAAAATAATAATAATGATGATTACACCACATTCATTAAATTTAAGTGATAAAACAGGAAATAATATCATAGAGATAATAA
Organism: Garra rufa; assembly: GCF_049309525.1. Lineage (NCBI taxonomy): Eukaryota > Metazoa > Chordata > Actinopteri > Cypriniformes > Cyprinidae > Garra > Garra rufa. Next base: position 1,438,212 of record NC_133382.1, read on the forward strand.
TATGATTTGTGTGTAACATCAAAAAAAGTAATAAGTAAAGAAAAAAAAAACTACAAAAAAACAGTTTTTTTCATGCATCTGTCAAGATTTTGGGCTTTGTGGTTTTTCACAAAGTGTTTTTTCAGACTAGTGAAAATAAAACATTCAGATGACACTGTTAAGTGTTTCTTTTATAGCACTTTATCTATTTGTGTCAATAGATTTCAATTACAATACAGATTTTTAATGTCCGTTTTCTCAAAACAAGTTTTTTCTTCTACACTGAGCCATACATCTCCTCTACAGCAGCACTTACACACACCACACTTTACATTTTTATTCCTGTCTATATCCTGAAGGTTTATACAGAGGGATTTGTTCAGATAAATTTGCTTGGTTTTATACAACATTTTATTCCCCCAAAAATGGTAAAAGTATAGTGTTTCAAAAATGAGATTCCCAAAATCTCTTCTGTAAAAACATTTGACTCTAATATGTCAAAAAAATTAAACAAGAATTTTGAAACTCAAGAAATGAAGGCTCATTTGCATTTTAGAAAACTTGTAATACAAAAAAAATGTTTGCAATTATCAATGTAATCAATCAACTGGGTAAGTAAAGTGATAACTATGTTATTTTTTTACCCTATTCACCTGCAGTGTCTTGCCTTAAATAAGTAACTAATCTTTATAAAAAAAAAAAAAAAGATTAAAACCCTCTAAACACTGCTTAATTCATCAGTCATCCAGTTGTTTTGTTTCTCTCATCTGTTTCCCCCTGGTTTTTCTGTCCTCTGTAGGGCACTCAGTTCACTCAGGAGATCTGGGATCAGGTTTCTCTGCTGTTTCTAGCATTCTTTCTCATCAAACCCCAAAACCTTGAGTCCGGCCTCAGACTGGAGTTGAGGTTGAGATGTGGAGCGGGCTCTGACCAGCAGGAGTCAGCGTAATCTCTCAGAGCCCTGTGACATGAGAGCGGGGCCCCGCCACAGATCTCGCCCCCGGGGCCCCGGTGGTCTGCCGCTGCCAGTAAAGAGGAGGAGGAGGAGGAGGAGGAGGAGGAGGAGGAGGAGGAGGAGGGGGCAGAGGAGGGTGCCACGTTTGCATGACGGCTCGGCACATGCGGCCCATTGAAGTGCTTTCACAGCATGGCTTAGCAGTTTCAGCATTAACTCATCATCGCATTCACAAAACCTGAACAAAGACACCAACAACCCTGAGCCTCAAACACCAGAGACTCTGTTTGCAAGCATCTGACTGAGTTTGTTTATGTTAGGATCAAACATTCAATCATTTGAATTTGCTTCATCTATGATTATGTTTTTAATTTCGGAATTAAATTTCATTTTGATATTATAATTAAAAATAAATGCTTCATTGAAATAATGAAAATCTTGAAAAGAAAACATTGACGTAGTGTGACAATGTTTTATTAGAAAAGGGACAATTATTATTATTTCTCACTTTTAAAAATTAAAAATCTAACTTTTAAAATATTAAAAAATAATTATATATGTCATTAAAATTTAAGTCATGTGATCCAACCAAGATGGAGAAACGTGCAGAAAAAAATATTATTATATAGATGACCTGTTTTGTTAAGTCTCTTAAAATATCAGAATTAAAATGTCATGTGGTGCGACTCTGCAAAAAATAAAAAAATAAATATAAACAATTTGAAACATGAAATGACAAATTATTGATATTTGTAAAAGAAATAAAATAAAAAATAACTTTGAATTAAAATAACCTATAAGTATGATTTTTTTGTATTTTTTATATTTATTATAATGTGTACATATTTGATGGTTTATACAGTCATTAAATTGAAAGTTATATATAAAAGTGTTTTTCTCTCAATAACATATGAAACCAACACAGCGAAACATTTTTAGCTATTTATTAGATATCTAAGGTTAGTTGAAAAAATGTCATGTGGTGTGACTTTGCAAGAACCCTTTTTCTGTATTAATAACAATAATAACAATAATACACACACACACACACACACACACACACACACACACACACACACACACACACACACACACACACACACACACACACACACACACAAATATATATATATATATATATATATATATATATATATATATATATTACTTGAAAATATTAAGTTGCATACATAATTGATGGTTAAACCACATGAAATTAAATTATGTTTAAATGTTAATTGAAAATTAAAAGCTAAAAAAGTAATTAATGAAGTTTGTGATATTTGTTTAAACAAGTAAAATTTGTTTTAAAAAATTATGAAAATATTAAGTACTGTATATACAGTATGTGATGGTTCATACATATATGTAAACATATGAAAATATAAGTGATATATTTGTAAAAAAAAATAAAAAAAAAATATATTTTTTGCAAAAACCTT